>NC_047526.1:34080779-34131863 GCF_902827115.2 Pseudochaenichthys georgianus | reverse complement strand
ATGTCTCTTCTACATCACCATGTGTCCCCTCTTCTTCATGTCTCTTCTACATCAACATGTGTCCCCTCTTCTTCATGTCTCTTCTACATCAACATGTGTCCCCTCTTCTTCATGTCTCTTCTACATCACCATGTGTCCCCTCTTCTCCATGTCTCTTCTACATCAACATGTGTCCCCTCTTCTTCATGTCTCTTCTACATCAACAACATGTGTCCCCTCTTCCTCATGTCTCTTCTACATCAACATGTGTCCCCTCTTCTCCATGTCTCTCCTACATCAACATGTGTCCCCTCTTCTCCATGTCTCTTCTACATCAACAACATGTGTCCCCTCTTCTCCATGTCTCTTTTACATCAACAACATGTGTCCCCTCTTCCCCATGTCTCTTCTACATCAACATGTGTCCCCTCTTCTTCATGTCTCCTCTACATCAACACGTGTCCCCTCTTCTTCATGTCTCCTCTACATCAACATGTGTCCCCTCTTCTTCATGTCTCTTCTACATCAACATGTGTCCCCTCTTCCCCATGTCTCCTCTACATCAACATGTGTCCCCTCTTCTTCATGTCTCCTCTACATCAACATGTGTCCCCTCTTCTTCATGTCTCTTCTACATCAACATGTGTCCCCTCTTCTTCGTGTCTCTTCTACATCAACATGTGTCCCCTCTTCTTCATGTCTCTTCTACATCACCATGTGTCCCCTCTTCTCCATGTCTCTTCTACATCAACATGTGTCCCCTCTTCTTCATGTCTCTTCTACATCAACATGTGTCCCCTCTTCTCCATGTCTCTTCTACATCAACATGTGTCCCCTCTTCTTCATGTCTCTTCTACATCACCATGTGTCCCCTCTTCTTCATGTCTCTTCTACATCAACATGTGTCCCCTCTTCTTCATGTCTCTTCCACATCAACATGTGTCCCCTCTTCTTCATGTCTCTTCTACATCAACATGTGTCCCCTCTTCCTCATGTCTCTTCTACATCAACATGTGTCCCCTCTTCTTCATGTCTCTTCTACATCAACATGTGTCCCCTCTTCCTCATGTCTCTTCCACATCAACATGTGTCCCCTCTTCTTCATGTCTCTTCCACATCAACATGTGTCCCCTCTTCTTCATGTCTCTTCTACATCAACAAGTGTCCCCTCTTCCTCATGTCTCTTCTACATCAACAAGTGTCCCCTCTTCCTCATGTCTCTTCTACATCAACATGTGTCCCCTCTTCTTCATGTCTCTTCTACATCAACATGTGTCCCCTCTTCCTCATGTCTCTTCCACATCAACATGTGTCCCCTCTTCTTCATGTCTCTTCCACATCAACATGTGTCCCCTCTTCTTCATGTCTCTTCTACATCAACAAGTGTCCCCTCTTCCTCATGTCTCTTCTACATCAACATGTGTCCCCTCTTCCTCATGTCTCTTCTACATCAACATGTGTCCCCTCTTCCTCATGTCTCTTCTACATCAACATGTGTCCCCTCTTCTTCATGTCTCTTCTACATCAACATGTGTCCCCTCTTCCTCATGTCTCTCCTACATCAACATGTGTCCCCTCTTCTTCATATCTCTTCTACATCAACATGTGTCTCCTCTTCTTCATGTGTCTTCTACATCAACATGTGTCCCCTCTTCTTCATGTCTCTTCTACATCAACATGTGTCCCCTCTTCTTCATGTCTCTTCTACATCAACATGTGTCCCCTCTTCTTCATGTCTCTTCTACATCAACATGTCCCCCCCCCCCCCCTTATCACCTGAACCTCCTCTAGAGCTCCATTGAGGTCTTTGTCTCCAAATGTCTCTCAGAGGGGCGTGGGGAGGGGCTCCTTGTTTTCATCTGCAGTAACAGACAGAGAATCAGCACTTTGGAAACAGGGCTGAAACAGAGGGGATTGTGGGTAATGCTGCAATGATCTGTTTGGTGTTTCAGCCAATCAGAGACAGGCTCTGGATATATCTGAGAGCTGGGACATAGTGATGAAGAGGAGGATGAGAGAGGACCTTTAAAATAGGTTTTGTTAACACCTTGTGATAAATACCGTGATGTTGTTTGTAAGGCAGTACCCTCCTCTCCCTCGCTCTGATTGGTCGAACCCCGTCTGTTTTTCAGACCGTCATCACCTGCATCGGGACGCTGAAGAAGAGCACGGCCGACGAAGATGGCGTCAGCTGTTTGGTGATCGGCACGGAGAGCTGCGACGTCTTCGTGCTCGACCCCGAGGCCTTCATCATCCTCTCCACAGTAAGCCCATTCAAATGAACCGGTCTAGAGGTCGAGAGACGTACCGTGGGGGTGTCCCGGTAGCTGGTCCAGGGGGGACAGGTCCATCATCAGGTCCACCTGCCAGAGCGCTGGTACTACCTGCAACGAGAGACAGATTTAGCCGAAATATCAGGGAGATTGTTAAGCTTCAAAACTCAGTCGTTGGGAACCGTCTTTGTTAGCTGAGTCAATGTGTCCTAAACCAAAGGAGATCACTTCAGGAGCAAGGCCATGGGAATGGATCCTGGGCTACCAGACCGACCTGAGACCAGAGAGAGGTTAGGCAAGAAGCAGAGAAGTCCAGAGAAGTCCTGTATGTTTGTCATTGGGTTTGCATTGGTATGACGAGTAGCCCCGCCAGAGGGAAAGGTCCATCAACACGTCCACCGGTGGAACCAGAGACGTCATGTGATGCAATGCCTCTAAACCAGTCTAAAGGTTTGAAAACGTACCTTCATTGGTAACGGAGTAGCCTGTGTTGGAGTATTGAGAAGCACCGCCATGGGGAACAGGTGCATCAGCGAGTCCTGAGGCAGCCAAGTTTATTTATATAGCACCTTTCAACACAGGGCAATTCAAGGTGCTTTACAAAAATGAAAGACATTCAGACAAAGGCATTTAAAAACAGTAAAAGATAATAAAAGAAACATCAAAAGAAAAAATACATGAATAAAAAGTTACAGTGCAGTTTAAGATGTGAATAGTTCACACAGAAGTTCCATTTTACTGATGAACACAACGGCTCAGTTTCAATTAAAAGCAGCGACAAAAAGAAAAGTCTTCTTGCTGGATCTGAAAGTAGTCAGAGCTGCAGCGGACCTGCAGGTTTCTGGGAGTTTGTTCCAGATGCTTGGAGCATAATAACTGAACGCTGCTTCTCCAGGTTTAGTTCTGTCTCTGGGGACAGGAAGCTGACCAGTCCCTGAAGACCTGAGAGATCTGACTCTGGGGACAGGAAGCTGACCAGTCCCTGAAGACCTGAGAGATCTGTCTCTGGGGACAGGAAGCTGACCAGTCCCTGAAGACCTGAGAGATCTGTCTCTGGGGACAGGAAGCTGACCAGTCCCTGAAGACCTGAGAGATCTGACTCTGGGGACAGGAAGCTGACCAGTCCCTGAAGACCTGAGAGATCTGTCTCTGGGGACAGAAAGCTGACCAGTCCCTGAAGACCTGAGAGATCTGTCTCTGGGGACAGGAAGCTGACCAGTCCCTGAAGACCTGAGAGATCTGTCTCTGGGGACAGGAAGCTGACCAGTCCCTGAAGACCTGAGAGATCTGTCTCTGGGGACAGGAAGCTGACCAGTCCCTGAAGACCTGAGAGGTCTGTCTCTGGGGACAGGAAGCTGACCAGTCCCTGAAGACCTGAGAGATCTGTCTCTGGGGACAGGAAGCTGACCAGTCCCTGAAGACCTGAGAGATCTGTCTCTGGGGACAGAAAGCTGACCCGTCCCTGAAGACCTGAGAGATCTGTCTCTGGGGACAGAAAGCTGACCAGTCCCTGAAGACCTGAGAGATCTGTCTCTGGGGACAGGAAAGCTGACCAGTCCCTGAAGACCTGAGAGATCTGTCTCTGGGGACAGGAAGCTGACCAGTCCCTGAAGACCTGAGAGATCTGTCTCTGGGGACAGGAAGCTGACCAGTCCCTGAAGACCTGAGAGATCTGTCTCTGGGGACAGAAAGCTGACCCGTCCCTGAAGACCTGAGAGATCTGTCTCTGGGGACAGGAAGCTGACCAGTCCCTGAAGACCTGAGAGATCTGACTCTGGGGACAGAAAGCTGACCAGTCCCTGAAGACCTGAGAGATCTGTCTCTGGGGACAGGAAGCTGACCAGTCCCTGAAGACCTGAGAGATCTGTCTCTGGGGACAGAAAGCTGACCAGTCCCTGAAGACCTGAGAGATCTGTCTCTGGGGACAGAAAGCTGACCAGTCCCTGAAGACCTGAGAGATCTGTCTCTGGGGACAGAAAGCTGACCCGTCCCTGAAGACCTGAGAGATCTGTCTCTGGGGACAGAAAGCTGACCCGTCCCTGAAGACCTGAGAGATCTGTCTCTGGGGACAGAAAGCTGACCAGTCCCTGAAGACCTGAGAGATCTGTCTCTGGGGACAGAAAGCTGACCAGTCCCTGAAGACCTGAGAGATCTGTCTCTGGGGACAGAAAGCTGACCAGTCCCTGAAGACCTGAGAGATCTGTCTCTGGGGACAGAAAGCTGACCAGTCCCTGAAGACCTGAGAGATCTGTCTCTGGGGACAGGAAGCTGACCAGTCCCTGAAGACCTGAGAGATCTGCCTCTGGGGACAGGAAGCTGACCAGTCCCTGAAGACCTGAGAGATCTGGATGGTTCATCATTTAGCAGGAGGTCAGACATGTATTTTGGGCCTAAACCATTCAGTGCTTTATAAACCAGCAGCAGTATTTATAAACCTATTCTTTGACACACAGGAAGCCAGTGTGAAGACTTCAGAGCAGGAGTGATGTGATCCACTCTCTTAGTGTCAGTGAGGACTCGAGCAGCGGCGTTCTGAATCAGCTGCAGCTTCCTCATAGATGTTTTAGTGAGACCTGTGAAGACACCTTTGCAGTAGTCCAGTCTACTGAAGATAAAGGGACACGTGTCTCCAAATCCTGCTGTGACATTAGTCTTTTAATCCTAGATATGTTCTTTAGGTGATAGTAGGCTGATTTAGTAACTGTTTTAATGTGACTGTTGAAGCTCAGGTCTGAGTCCATGACTACACCTAGATCTCTGTCTCTCTGTTGTTTGAACATTGCAGACTGAAGCTCAGCGCTAACTTTTATACATTCTGCCTTAGCTCCAAAAACCATTACCTCAGTTTTATCTTTGTTTAATTGGAGAAAGTTCTGACACATCCAGTCATTGATTTGTTCAATGCACTTACTCAGTGTTTGAATTGGAGCATAGTCTCCTGGTGAAATGGTTACGTACATTTGTGTGTCATCTGCATAGCTATGGTAACTTATTTTGTTGTTCTTCATTATCTGAGCCAGTGGTAGCATGTAGATGTTAAAGAGAAGAGGCCCCAAGATGGAGCCTTGAGGAACCCCACATGTCATATTTGTCAACTCAGATGTGTATTTACCTATAGAAACAAAGTTGTTTCTGTCCTTTAAGTAGGATTCAAACCAATTTAGAACTGTTTCCGAAAGTCCCACCCAGTTTTCCAGTCGGTCCAGTAATATGCTGTGGTCAACAGTGTCAAACGCAGCTCTGAGATCTAATAATACTAACACTGAAGTTCTACCACTGTCTGTGTTTAAGTGGATGTCATTAAAGACCTTTACAGGAGCAGTCTCAGTGCTGTGGTTTGGACGAAAGCCTGACTGGAACACATCGAAACAGCTATTTAAATGCAAGAAATTACTGCTTTTTGTGATGACTGCAGTTTTCAGGGCCTGTGGAAAAACACCTGAGTGAAGAGATGTGTTTACTATATGAAGTAGATCTGAGGCCATGCAAGGCAAAACATCTTTGAAAAATCCTGTTGGAATGATATCAAGGCAGCAGGAGGAGGACTTCAGAAGTTGTATAATGTCCTCTAGGTTTTTATCATTAATCTGATGGAACTGTGTCATGGTGTCTGAATTGATGTTAGGTGGACACAGAGACAACACATGTGCTGTTCCTGATGCAGAGGCACTGACTGCTCGTCTGATGTTCTGAATGTTGTCAGTGAAAAAGGCAAAGTCATTGCACGCCCTGGTGGATAGAAATTCAGAGGCTCCTGACACTGGGGGGTTAGTCAGTCTGTCGACGGTAGCAAACAAGGCACGTGCGTTGTTTTTGTTTTTGGTAATGATGTCAGAGAAGAAAGACTGTCGTGCGTTTTTCAATTCCAAATTATAAAGGCCAAGTCTCTCTTTATAGATTTCAAAGTGAACCTGGAGATTTGTTTTTCGCCACCTGCGTTCAGCTTTTCGACATTCTCTTTTTTCTGTTTTAACGGTCATGGCCTTTCTCCATGGAGATATTTTCTTCCCAGTCTCTTCCTTTACCTTAATTGGAGCAATGGCATCTATAACATTTTTAATTTTTGAATTAAAATGATCTACCAGCTCATTTACTGAGGTGTTAGCAGGGGCAAGTGTGGAAGAAACATCCTGAGTAAACATTTCCCTAGTGTTTTCAGTTAAACATCGCTTTGTGGTTACCTCTTTTTGAACACTTGTGTGAACAGAAATAGAGCTCTCAAAGAAAACACAGGAATGGTCAGACAGCGCAACATCAGTCACCACAACCTCAGAGATATTCAGACGCTTTGAGATCATGAAGTCCAGAGTGTGCCCCTTATTGTGCGTGGGCTCCGTCACATGCCGAGTCAGTCCATAGCTATCAGAACACAGAACAGTTCTTTAGCCCCTCTGTCCTGGGGGTTGTCAACATGGATGTTAAAATCACCAACAATGACTAGACGGTCAAAGTCAATACACACTATAGACAGCAGTTCAGTGAAGTCATCACAAAGCTTGCACAGTATTTGGGTGGTCTGTAGATATTTAGGAACAGAGCTTGAGAGGAGCATTTCAGCTGAATAATAATAATAATAATATATTGGATTTATATAGCGCTTTTATAGTACCCAAAGACGCTTTACAATATGAGGGGGGGGGGGGGGTAGATAGACTGGGGCAGGTAGACAGCAGACTAAGAAAAACAACAAAAACAACAAAACAAAACACAGTGGCAGTCAGGAGGAGGTCGAAAATGAGTGGGGGGGTGTCTTACGGATAGAGAGAGGTGAAAAGATGGGTTTTGAGGCGGGACTGGAACAGAGTGAGGGACTCGGACTCACGGAGGTCTTGGGGGAGGGAGTTCCAGAGCTTTGGGGCGGCCACAGAGAAGGCTCTGTCTCCAAAGCTCCGGAGATTGCCAATGGGGGTGGAAAGCAGGCCGGCCGAGGTGGATCTGAGGGTCCGGGGAGGATGGGATGAGAAGGTCAGTGAGGTACGGGGGGGCCAGATGGTGGAGGGCTTTATAGGTAAGGCCCAGGAGTTTGTAGTTGATGCGGTGAGTAACGGGAAGCCAGTGTAGTTCTTTGAGGACCGGGGTGATATGGTGCCATGATTTAGTGTGGGTGAGAAGTCTGGCGGCTGCGTTCTGAACACGCTGGAGTCTACTGAGGGAGGTGGAGCTGATGCCGTGTAGGAGGGAGTTACAGTAGTCGAGGCGGGAGGAGATGAAGGCGTGAATGAGTCGCTCAGCTGCGGGGCGGGTGAGATAGGGACGGATTTTGGCAATGTTGCTGAAGGGCCACATATTCAAAAGAAGCAAAGTTCCCATAAGATGTCTTCCTGCATTGAAGGGAATCATTGCACAGAATAGCAGCTCCACCCCCTTTCCTATGCATTCTTACCTGACTCATAAACTAACGTTGGGAGGGGTTGATTCGATGAGAACAGCTGCACTGTTATTTTGTTCAATCCAAGTTTCTGTTAAAACATAAAATCCAGATTGTGCTCAGTGATAAAATCATTGATTAAAAATGTTTTTCCTGCCAGAGACCTGACATTTAATAAAGCTAGTTTAAGTTCGTTAAACACACTATCAGTCAGGTGTTGTGTAACAAGCTGTGGCTGACATGGAATCACTGCTACATTAGATACTCACACAAACGTTTGAGCGCTTCCTGTTTCGAAGATGATTCACCGCTCTTAATCTATTACCTATCAACACAGATATCGGCAAAGCTACAGGCAGGCAGGGCCCGGGCATGTCCTGGAGAGAGTTGAGAGTGCCATACGCCCTTGAGCCTGGACCCAGCACATATCAGTCAGTGTTTGCGTTTTGTCCACACACATCCTTATCAGGCTTCGGAGACTGCAGTCTTGAAGGGGGGGAGGACGTTTTGGTCCGGATGATTGTGGTAGGCATGGTGACGGGGGTGTTGGTGCGCGTCCAGGGGGAGGAGGTGGTTGACGTAGACGCGGTGATGAACTCAAATACCTGTACTTTCTACTTCTTACATGTTGAACTCAAATACCTGTACTTTCTACTTCTTACATGTTGAACTCAAATACCTGTACTTTCTACTTCTTACATGTTGAACCCAAATACCTGTACTTTCTACTTCTTACATGTTGAACTCAAATACCTGTACTTTCTACTTCTTACATGTTGAACTCAAATACCTGTACTTTCTACTTCTCTCATGTTGAACTCAAATACCTGTACTTTCTACTTCTTACATGTTGAACTCAAATACCTGTACTTTCTACTTCTTACATGTTGAACCCAAATACCTGTACTTTCTACTTCTTACATGTTGAACTCAAATACCTGTACTTTCTACTTCTTACATGTTGAACACGAATACCTGTACTTTCTACTTCTCACATGTTGAACCCAAATACCTGTACTTTCTACTTCTCTCATGTTGAACTCAAATACCTGTACGTTCTACTTCTTACATGTTGAACTCAAATACCTGTACTTTCTACTTCTTACATGATGAACACTAATACCTGTACTTTCTACTTCTTACATGATGAACACTAATACCTGTACTTTCTACTTCTCACATGTTGAACCCAAATACCTGTACTTTCTACTTCTTACATGTTGAACACGAATACCTGTACTTTCTACTTCTCTCATGTTGAACCCAAATACCTGTACTTTCTACTTCTTACATGTTGAACCCAAATACCTGTACTTTCTACTTCTTACATGTTGAACTCAAATACCTGTACTTTCTACTTCTTACATGTTGAACTCAAATACCTGTACTTTCTACTTCTCTCATGTTGAACTCAAATACCTGTACTTTCTACTTCTTACATGTTAAACACAAATACCTGTACTTTCTTCTTCTTACATGTTGAACACAAATACCTGTACTTTCTACTTCTTACATGTTGAACACAAATACCTGTACTTTCTACTTCTTACATGTTGAACTCAAATACCTGTACTTTCTACTTCTTACATGTTGAACCCAAATACCTGTACTTTCTACTTCTTACATGTTGAACCCAAATACCTGTACTTTCTACTTCTTACATGTTGAACTCAAATACCTGTACTTTCTACTTCTTACATGTTGAACTCAAATACCTGTACTTTCTACTTCTCTCATGTTGAACCCAAATACCTGTACTTTCTACTTCTCTCATGTTGAACTCAAATACCTGTACGTTCTACTTCTTACATGTTGAACCCAAATACCTGTACTTTCTACTTCTTACATGTTGAACTCAAATACCTGTACTTTCTACTTCTCACATGTTGAACTCAAATACCTGTACTTTCTACTTCTCTCATGTTGAACTCAAATACCTGTACTTTCTACTTCTTACATGTTGAACCCAAATACCTGTACTTTCTACTTCTTACATGTTGAACACAAATACCTGTACTTTCTACTTCTTACATGTTGAACTCAAATACCTGTACTTTCTACTTCTCACATGTTGAACTCAAATACCTGTACTTTCTACTTCTTACATGTTGAACACAAATACCTGTACTTTCTACTTCTTACATGTTGAACTCAAATACCTGTACTTTCTACTTCTCACATGTTGAACTCAAATACCTGTACTTTCTACTTCTCTCATGTTGAACTCAAATACCTGTACTTTCTACTTCTTACATGTTGAACTCAAATACCTGTACTTTCTACTTCTTACATGTTGAACTCAAATACCTGTACTTTCTACTTCTCACATGTTGAACCCAAATACCTGTACTTTCTACTTCTTACATGTTGAACTCAAATACCTGTACTTTCTACTTCTTACATGTTGAACCCAAATACCTGTACTTTCTACTTCTCTCATGTTGAACTCAAATACCTGTACTTTCTACTTCTTACATGTTGAACTCAAATACCTGTACTTTCTACTTCTTACATGTTGAACTCAAATACCTGTACTTTCTACTTCTTACATGTTGAACTCAAATACCTGTACTTTCTACTTCTTACATGTTGAACTCAAATACCTGTACTTTCTACTTCTTACATGTTGAACTCAAATACCTGTACTTTCTACTTCTCACATGTTGAACACAAATACCTGTACTTTCTACTTCTCACATGTTGAACTCAAATACCTGTACTTTCTACTTCTCACATGTTGAACTCAAATACCTGTACTTTCTACTTCTTACATGTTGAACTCAAATACCTGTACTTTCTACTTCTTACATGTTGAACTCAAATACCTGTACTTTCTACTTCTCTCATTTCCCAGACAGCTGGTTCCTTTAGTCTGAATGTGTGTTGGGGCGTGGTCATTATTCTGTAGAGTCACTGCGTGCCTATTGGTTGGATCACGATCCGTGTATCCATCACTTCCTGGTCTTCTCTAAAGAAGAGGGACCAATGGAAACGTTGTCATGTTGCCGTTGGTCACCATGGAAACATTCATTAGCTAACAATGACATTATTGTTCTATTGATATAAAGGGAGGTCAGGTACTCTTTAAAGCAGCTGCTAGTTATGGGTACTTTCTACTGAAGGACACTTCAAAGCCTCTTTACTTTCACTTGAGTAAAGAAGTTTAGTCAGTACTTCTACTTTCACCAGAGTATTTTTAAACACGAGTATCTGTACTTCTACTTGAGTAAAGGATGTACTTGTACTTCTACCTGAGTAAAGTGTGTACTTGTACTTGAGTAAAGTGTGTACTTCTACTTGAGTAAAGTGTGTACTTGTACCCTCTCTCCTAACAGTGATTATCGTGTGTTGCAGATGTCGCTGCCCGCCCCCCCCACCATGATGGATGTTACCGGGCAGTTTGACGTTGAGTTTCGCATCACGGTGGCGTGTCGCAACGGAAACATCTACATCCTGCGCAGGTCAGGAAACCCACTCAATAATAACAACATATTAAGAGTTATATCACGGCACGTCCGCAAGGCGGGTTCGCAAGGCCCGTCCACACGGCGCGTCCACACGGCGCGTCCACACGGCGCGTCCACACGGCGCGTCCACACGGCGCATCCACACGGCGTGTGCGTTGAAGCTTGCCAGAGGGCGTGTCTGGCGTGCGACCAACAACCAATCACATTCATCTCCCGCCCTGGACACACAAGCACGCGGTTGGATTGGCTACCGCTTGCACTGGCATATGATTTGATTGGCTGGCGCTTCCGTCGACGCTTGAAAAGTTGAACTTTTCTCAACTTTCGAAGCGAGCGACGGACCCACAATGCAGTTCGGCAGAGCGTGACGGCACCCCATTCAAAGTGAATGGGAAGCGTCTCCGTTGAAGCACGCGACGCTGCCGTGTGGACGGGCCGTTAAAGCTGATTGCATGCAGAGATACAGGCGAGGAAATAAGTATTCGATCCCCTGCAGATTTTCTAAGTTTGCCCTAACCCGAACCAGTCTATATTTGAATGGTTTATTTTAACAGTGAGATAAGAATATCAAAAAGAAGATCCAGAAGTTCTTGTTTGTTGAAAGGGGATCAAATACTTATTTCCCAGTTAAATGCAAATACATTTCTATCGTTTATATAATGTCAATTTCTGGATTTTCTTTTTGATATTCTTTCTCTCACTGTTAAAATACATCTACCATTAAAAATACAGACTGTTCACTTCTTCGTAAGTGGGCAAACTTACAAAATCTGCAAGGGATCAAATACGTATTTCCTCCCCTGTATATAAAGGGGGGGATATGTCCTCATATAATAATAATAATCTAATAGTCAGTTTTATTTATAAGTGCACTTTTCATTTGAGTAAACACAACTCAAAGTGCTGCAGAGTGAAATGGTTGAAACAAAACAACAACATATCCTCCTCCTGGCCAGCAGGCGTTGAGGCGTGGATTGATTTAAAACGTGACGCTGGTGTTTTTGTCGCCGCCCTGCAGGGAGTCGGAGAAACCGAAGTACTGCATCGAGCTGTCGAGCCACCCGGTGGGTCTGGTGCGGGTCGGGAAGAACGTGGTGGTGGGCTGCGCCGACGAGAGCCTGCAGGGGTTCACCCAGAAGGTAGCAGTGGGGTTATTAGCAGTACACACATCCTGTACTCAAGTCGAAGTACACATCCTGTACTCAAGTAGAAGTACACATCCTGTACTCAAGTAGAAGTACACATCCTGTACTCAAGTAGAAGTACACATCCTGTACTCAAGTAGAAGTACACATCCTGTACTCAAGTAGAAGTACACATCCTGTACTCAAGTAGAAGTACACATCCTGTACTCAAGTAGAAGTACACATCCTTTACTCAAGTAGAAGTACACATCCTTTACTCAAGTAGAAGTACACATCCTTTACTCAAGTAGAAGTACACATCCTTTACTCAAGTAGAAGTACACACATCCTTTACTCAAGTAGAAGTACACATCCTTTACTCAAGTAGAAGTACACATCCTTTACTCAAGTAGAAGTACACACATCCTTTACTCAAGTAGAAGTACACATCCTTTACTCAAGTAGAAGTACACACATCCTTTACTCAAGTAGAAGTACACATCCTTTACTCAAGTAGAAGTACACACATCCTTTACTCAAGTAGAAGTACACATCCTTTACTCAAGTAGAAGTACACATCCTTTACTCAAGTAGAAGTACACATCCTGTACTCAAGTAGAAGTACACATCCTGTACTCAAGTAGAAGTACACATCCTTTACTCAAGTAGAAGTACACATCCTTTACTCAAGTAGAAGTACACATCCTTTACTCAAGTAGAAGTACACATCCTGTACTCAAGTAGAAGTACACATCCTGTACTCAAGTAGAAGTACACATCCTGTACTCAAGTAGAAGTACACATCCTTTACTCAAGTAGAAGTACACATCCTTTACTCAAGTAGAAGTACACATCCTTTACTCAAGTAGAAGTACACATCCTTTACTCAAGTAGAAGTACACACATCCTTTACTCAAGTCGAAGTACACATCCTTTACTCAAGTAGAAGTACACATCCTTTACTCAAGTAGAAGTACACATCCTTTACTCAAGTAGAAGTACACATCCTTTACTCAAGTAGAAGTACACATCCTTTACTCAAGTAGAAGTACACACATCCTTTACTCAAGTAGAAGTACACACATCCTTTACTCAAGTAGAAGTACACATCCTTTACTCAAGTAGAAGTACACATCCTGTACTCAAGTAGAAGTACACATCTTTTACTCAAGTAGAAGTACACATCCTGTACTCAAGTAGAAGTACACATCCTGTACTCAAGTAGAAGTACACATCCTGTACTCAAGTAGAAGTACACATCCTTTACTCAAGTAGAAGTACACATCCTGTACTCAAGTAGAAGTACACATCCTTTACTCAAGTAGAAGTACACACATCCTGTACTCAAGTAGAAGTACACATCCTTTACTCAAGTAGAAGTACACATCCTGTACTCAAGTAGAAGTACACATCCTTTACTCAAGTAGAAGTACACATCCTGTACTCAAGTAGAAGTACACATCCTGTACTCAAGTAGAAGTACACATCCTTTACTCAAGTAGAAGTACACATCCTTTACTCAAGTAGAAGTACACATCCTTTACTCAAGTAGAAGTACACCCATCCTTTACTCAAGTAGAAGTACACACATCCTGTACTCAAGTAGAAGTACACATCCTGTACTCAAGTAGAAGTACACCCATCCTTTACTCAAGTAGAAGTACACATCCTGTACTCAAGTAGAAGTACACATCCTGTACTCAAGTAGAAGTACACACATCCTGTACTCAAGTAGAAGTACACATCCTTTACTCAAGTAGAAGTACACCCATCCTTTACTCAAGTAGAAGTACACACATCCTGTACTCAAGTAGAAGTACACATCCTTTACTCGAGTAGTCAAAGTAACAAGTCGGGGACACGCCGGGGACACTCCGGGGGACACGCCGGGGACACTCCGGGGACACACCGGGGACACTCTGGGGACACACCGGGGGCACGCTGGGGACACTCCGGGGACACACCGGGGGACACGCCGGGGACACGCCGGGGACACTCCGGGGACACACCGGGGGACACGCCGGGGACACGCCGGGGACACACCGGGGACACATAGTGATGTAGAAAAGACATCACTTTGAGAGTCTCCTGACACACGGGGACCTTTGAACGTGCCTTACCTCTAACGTCCAGCAGGGGGCAACAATAAGTCTGATGAGAGAAGTGTCTGCTGTGTCTCCAGGGGAAGAAGCTGTGGACCGTCCTCCTCCCGGCTCCCATCACCACCATGGCCTCCATGGAGCTCCCGGCCCGGGGTCTGCAGGCGGTTCTGGTGGGTCTGGCTAACTGTGAGGTCCAGCTGTACCGAGACAAGAGCCTGCTGAGCAGCATCAAGACCCCCGAGGTGGTCTCCAGCATCTGCTTCGGCCGCTACGGGCGCGAGGACGGGACGCTCATCATGACCACCAAGGTACTTGAGAGGTCCCAGTTCTCCTCCTGCCCTGCCGTGCTGCCCCTGAGCAAGGCACCTGACACCCCCCCCCCTAGTCAGGATGGGTTCAAAGCAGAGGACACATGTCACTGTGTTTCAAGGTCGAGGCTGTTATTGTCATGTGAGCAGAGCTACAGTGAAGGTCACAGGCTCAACAGATCAAATAGTGCAAGTGAATACAAATAGAATATAATAGAAATAGTTTGAGAATAGTCGAGATACAAGTAACTGGATATTGATATAAGTTGCAAACAGATGCATGTTATGGGTGAATGTGTGTGCTGTGTCCTTTAAAGAGGCTTTCATCCTCCGGTCCCTCTCAGGACGGCGGTCTGATCGTGAACATCCTGAAGAGGACGGCTTCCTTCGAGGACCGCGCGGCCGCGGCCGGGCCGCCGCTGGCTCAGAGCGTCCGGCTCAACGTGCCCAAGAAGACCAAGCTGTACGTGGACCAGACGCTGCGGGAGCGAGAGAGCGGCGCCGCCATGCACCGGGCCTTCCAGATGGACCTGAGCCGCCTGCGCCTGGCCGCCGCCGGCGCATACGTCAAGGTGGAGGACTGGTTTCTGTTCTTTCATTGTTCATTTTGAGTTTGTCTGTTTCTGTGTCTGTGGGATTGTGTTTGGTGTTCAGCAGTATTTACATTGCTACCTATTGTTCTATAAAGTGAAGATTTGTTTACCTTCTTTTGAGACTCTGAGAGAATAAGTGGATGCTGTTGAAAAACCCAATAGACTAAGTGTAAACAAAAACAAGGTAAATGCCTTAGTATTCAGGGAGAAATACTTAAAAAGTGGATTTTGCATAATAGGTGACCTTTGATGTCTTTCATTTTTGTAAAGCGCTTTGAATTGCTTGTGTTGAATGGATGCATGAATAAACGTGTCTCACCCCAAGGCTCTGGAGTCCAGCCTGACTCCGATGTCCTGCCGCCTCAGCGAGCCTCTGAAGATGAACGCCGTGGTGCAGGGCCTCGGTCCGGCCTTCAAACTCACGCTGAACGTCCAGAACACGGCGGCGTGTCGACCCGTCGCCAACCTGGCCGTCAGCTTCCTGTACGACGAGAGTCTGTACCGCATGCGGACGCCGTACATGAGGATCCCGCTGCTGGTGCCCGGCGTCGTTTACCCCGTGGAAACCTTCGTGGAGTGCAGCAGCGACAAGGGCATCTCTGACATCATCAAAGTGTTCGTGCTGCAGGAGGGCAGCAGCGCGCCCCTGCTCAGCGCGCACATCAACATGCCTGTGAGCGAGGGGCTGACTATCAACTGAAAACAAGAAGTTCATATCAACATGCCGGTTAGTGAGGGGCTGACTATCAACTGAAAACAAGAAGTTCATATCCACATGCCGGTTAGTGAGGGGCTGACTATCAACTGAAAACAAGAAGTTCATATCCACATGCCTGTGAGCGAGGGGCTGACTATCAACTGAAAACAAGAAGTTCATATCCACATGCCTGTGAGCGAGGGGCTGACTATCAACTGAAAACAAGAAGTTCATATCAACATGCCGGTTAGTGAGGGGCTGACTATCAACTGAAAACAAGAAGTTCATATCCACATGCCGGTTAGTGAGGGGCTGACTATCAACTGAAAACAAGAAGTTCATATCAACATGCCGGTTAGTGAGGGGCTGACTATCAACTGAAAACAAGAAGTTCATATCCACATGCCGGTTAGTGAGGGGCTGACTATCAACTGAAAACAAGAAGTTCATATCCACATGCCGGTTAGTGAGGGGCTGACTATCAACTGAAAACAAGAAGTTCATATCAACATGCCGGTTAGTGAGGGGCTGACTATCAACTGAAAACAAGAAGTTCATATCAACATGCCGGTTAGTGAGGGGCTGACTATCAACTGAAAACAAGAAGTTCATATCCACATGCCGGTTAGTGAGGGGCTGACTATCAACTGAAAACAAGAAGTTCATATCCACATGCCGGTTAGTGAGGGGCTGACTATCAACTGAAAACAAGAAGTTCATATCAACATGCCGGTTAGTGAGGGGCTGACTATCAACTGAAAACAAGAAGTTCATATCAACATGCCGGTTAGTGCGGGGCTGACTATCAACTGAAAACAAGAAGTTCATATCCACATGCCGGTTAGTGAGGGGCTGACTATCAACTGAAAACAAGAAGTTCATATCCACATGCCGGTTAGTGAGGGGCTGACTATCAACTGAAAACAAGAAGTTCATATCCACATGCCGGTTAGTGAGGGGCTGACTATCAACTGAAAACAAGAAGTTCATATCCACATGCCGGTTAGTGAGGGGCTGACTATCAACTGAAAACAAGAAGTTCATATCCACATGCCGGTTAGTGAGGGGCTGACTATCAACTGAAAACAAGAAGTTCATATCAACATGCCGGTTAGTGAGGGGCTGACTATCAACTGAAAACAGGAAGTTCATATCCACATGCCGGTTAGTGAGGGGCTGACTATCAACTGAAAACAGGAAGTTCATATCCACATGCCGGTTAGTGAGGGGCTGACTATCAACTGAAAACAGGACTGACAAACATCACAGGAAAAACAAGAACTGACCAAAGAGGAAGAACTTTATTTATAAATACTTTACATTTTAGGAAATCTTCAACAATATGTATAACAAGGGAAAAAACAGAATTTCAGAGTTTGAACAATTAAAGCCGTATTTTTTATTTTGAAAGAAAAATCCCTTACAATTCTGCTTTTTAATAATTATATTTTAATAATCACAGATCATTTTGTGGTAGATTTACCATTTTAATCAAGGAAAGTGAAGGTTTTACGACGGTCTCGTTTGCATTACGAGGCCTTCGTAGATATTGCATCCACGTCTACAGGAATGATTTGTTCATTACAAAAAATATTTAAATATTGTACGATTAAATGTATTTCTGTTCCGTAGATTCGTCCATATTTAAATTAGTTTTGTGTTCATTTTACTACAGATTTATTATAATCTGTTTGAGTTCTCAGTGTACAAAATCACTGCAGACGAAAAAGTACCTTTTGGTTTTATTTGTGAATGTTTGTATAGAAATATTTCCCGAACAAATAAAAAGTAATTTTCTGTGTTTTTGTAGTCTTGTACAAAATAAAATTAAAATAAACAAGATTGTAAAGCAGTCTTCATTTTTGAAAGGTAACACATTTTAAAGAGGTTTATTTAGCTTTTTGTCTGAAACACATGGGAGGACGTAGTTACCCTGAAGGAAGCGGCTCGTTCCCTCGACTAAAAAGCCTACTTGAAACATTGTGAAAAAGGATTTAAAAAATAGTACAAACTTTCGAAATAAAGTGTTTCCAGAGTGATGTAACAACGTGTGGAAACTGCTTCTGTTTGCTGAGGGGAAACTGATGTTGGGAAATAGCAGAAAGTTCCCGATGTGGACATTCCCCCGGTGCGGGAAGAGAACGACGAGCTGTATAAAAGTCGAGAGGAGAAGAAGAAGAAGAAGAAGAAGAAGAAGAGGAGAAGAAGAAGAAGAAGAAGAAGAAGAAGAAGAAGAAGAAGAAGAAGAAGAAGAAGAAGAAGAAGAGGAGAAGAAGAAGAAGAAGAAGAAGAAGAAGAAGAAGAAGAAGAGGAAGAGGAGAAGAAGAAGAAGAAGAAGAAGAAGAAGAAGAAGAAGAAGAAGAAGAAGAAGAAGAAGAAGAAGAAGAAGAGACTGTATCTGGATCAAACTCTGGATTCAAAGATGAGACGCGTCTTCATTTTATTGGGTGAGAAACTTCCGATTCATTCTAAAAATATTTTATACAAAAAATACAACTTCTTTTTAGCCGTTGAGATTGTTCCATCAAAAGAGAAACACAACAAATATTTAAAACATCACAAAAGTACAAAACTCAGAAATGGGTGTTCTGGTTTAGGGACTTTGTGGGGACCAACTTAAGGTCCCCACATGGTAGCTAGTAAAGGTTTATGGTTTAACGTAATGTGTGTGTGTGTGTGTGTGTGTGTGTGTGTGTGTGTGTGTGTGTGTGTGTGTGTGTGTGTGCAGCTGTGTTGTGTGTGTGTGACGGCGTGAAGTTCGGTCAGCTCTGCAATGGAAACTCTGCAAACAGCCGGAGGACGTCTGACAGATGGGGGAGGGGCAACTACGGAGCCAGCAGGTAACAACAACAACAACAACAACAACAACAACAACAACAACAACAACAACAACATTAACACAACTATAACATCACCACTACACATCGGCCCTTTCTCATTTCATCAAATCCCCCTCCTCGACTCCTCGGTCCTCCGGGAGTGACCCGGAAATGAATTTTAGCGCGCCATTTTGAAGGACGTCTCATTTCTCTAAATGCACGTCGAGGACCGAGGAGAGAGGAGGCTCTCTGGAGGAGCTCTAACCGAGGAGAGAGGAGAGAGGAGAGAGGAGGCTCTCTGGAGGAGCTATAACCGAGGAGAGAGGAGAGAGGAGAGAGGAGAGAGGAGGCTCTCTGGAGGAGCTCTAACCGAGGAGAGAGGAGAGAGGAGAGAGGAGGCTCTCTGGAGGAGCTCTAACCGAGGAGAGAGGAGAGAGGAGAGAGGAGAGAGGAGAGAGGAGGCTCTCTGGAGGAGCTCTAACCGAGGATACACTGATGGGTCCTCCGCGGTCCTCCTCGGCTCCTTCGCGGATGCATTTCCGGGAACAGATGTTTCAAAGAGTCGTGACGCACGCCCGGACTTATCTCAGCCAATCACAGCTCTGCATGCGTCCCCTGGATATTATTTTAGAAACTGCTTTCATCGCGACGCGATGTTTCCACAGAGAACAGCTGTGAGGTGCAGAAAGCAGAGCAGAGTGTATAATACATATCGCTCAGTAGAACAGACCGACTCTCTTTATTTAGTTTAGTAGATATCTACAAACCAGATGTTTCTAAAACCATTCAGTGCTTCACAATAAAATACACCACGGCTGTAGCCTGATTTAGGAGCTGTATGTGCGTGTGTGTGTGTGGTGTAGGTGTGTGTGTGGTGTAGGGTGTGTGTGTGGTACAGTGTGTAGGTGTGTGTGTGTGTGTGTGTGTGGTACAGTGTGTAGGTGTGTGTGTGTGTGGTACAGTGTGTAGGTGTGTGTGGTACAGTGTGTGCGTAGATGCAGCAGACAGACAGGTCTCAGGTGGTTTGCTGTCCTCTGCTTACTTGTAATACTTGGAAATACAACTTTTGGCCCGTAATTTATTTTCCTCATTGCAGCGACCAGAGAGGGGGGGGGGGGGGGGGATATATCCAGTCTCTGATAGTGTTACGTTATGATGAGAGTGCTCTGTTTGATTCTGAAATTGTATATATTTATATAAATATACACATATATATATGTGTGTGTGTGTGTGTGTGTGTGTGTCCGCATCTGTAGCCATTATTGTCTCATTATACCGCACGGTGAATGAATCAAAGTAAATATAGAAGTGGTCTTGAACACATCTGTCCGTCAGACAGAGGCTGCTGCCTCCTGTCATCATTAATGGACGTCTCTTTAAAATGACCGCTCAGAGGAGAGGAGTTCTCCTTCCTCTAACCACCTGCTGCTTCCCCTCGGCTCCCCTCCTCTCTCCTCGCTTCCCCTCCTCTCTCCTCGGCTCCCCTCCTCTCTCCTCGCTTCCCCTCCTCTCTCCTCGCTTCCCCTCCTCTCTCCTCGGCTCCCCTCCTCTCTCCTCGGTTCCCCTCCTCGGCTCCTCCGCTAGCATCTCCTGTGGGCGGGACTAAGTATCGAGGATAGGAGTCGAGGAGGGGAGTTAGAGAAATGAGAAAGGGCCATAGAGAGGTGCATATATAAACCCTGGCATGATCTCATCGTTCCTCACTTCCTGTCCCCTGGTCTGGATTTCAATGGTTTTCTGAATGTGTTTTTGGCTGTTATCTTGAATTAAGGTCTGGGGTTAACACGAGCTGAAGAGATTTAAACGTTTTGTTCTATGACAGAAAATACGTCAGTAAATACCCCACTGGTGGATTTAAAAACAGAGGTTGCTAACAAGAGTCTAAATGAGACGCCCAGCATTAGCCTCCTTTAGCTTAGCGGTGGTGACGTGAAGTCATGTGACCGTGCTGTAGTTCCTCTATAGCCCAACATTAGCCTCCTTTAGCTTAGCGGTGGTGACGTGAAGTCATGTGACCGTGCTGTAGTTCCTTTATAGCCCAACATTAGCCTCCTTTAGCTTAGCGGTGGTGACGTGAAGTCATGTGACCGTGCTGTAGTTCCTTTATAGCCCAACATTAGCCTCCTTTAGCTTAGCGGTGGTGACGTGAAGTCATGTGACCGTGCTGTAGTTCCTTTATAGCCCAACATTAGCCACCTTTAGCTTAGCGGTGGAGACGTGAAGTCATGTGACCGTGCTGTAGTTCCTTGATAGCCCAACATTAGCCTCCTTTAGCTTAGCGGTGGTGACGTGAAGTCATGTGACCGTGCTGTAGCTCCTTCATAGCCCAACATTAGCCTCCTTTAGCTTAGCGGTGGTGACGTGAAGTCATGTGACCGTGCTGTAGTTCCTCTATAGCCCAACATTAGCCACCTTTAGCTTAGCGGTGGTGACGTGAAGTCATGTGACCGTGCTGTAGTTCCTTTATAGCCCAACATTAGCCTCCTTTAGCTTAGCGGTGGTGACGTGAAGTCATGTGACCGTGCTGTAGTTCCTTTATAGCCCAACATTAGCCTCCTTTAGCTTAGCGGTGGTGACGTGAAGTCATGTGACCGTGCTGTAGCTCCTTCATAGCCCAACATTAGCCTCCTTTAGCTTAGCGGTGGTGACGTGAAGTCATGTGACCGTGCTGTAGTTCCTCTATAGCCCAACATTAGCCACCTTTAGCTTAGCGGTGGTGACGTGAAGTCATGTGACCGTGCTGTAGTTCCTTTATAGCCCAACATTAGCCTCCTTTAGCTTAGCGGTGGTGACGTGAAGTCATGTGACCGTGCTGTAGTTCCTTTATAGCCCAACATTAGCCTCCTTTAGCTTAGCGGTGGAGACGTGAAGTCATGTGACCGTGCTGTAGTTCCTTTATAGCCCAACATTAGCCTCCTTTAGCTTAGCGGTGGTGACGTGAAGTCATGTGACCGTGCTGTAGTTCCTCTATAGCCCAACATTAGCCTCCTTTAGCTTAGCGGTGGTGACGTGAAGTCATGTGACCGTGCTGTAGTTCCTCTATAGCCCAACATTAGCCTCCTTTAGCTTAGCGGTGGTGACGTGAAGTCATGTGACCGTGCTGTAGTTCCTCTATAGCCCAACATTAGCCACCTTTAGCTTAGCGGTGGAGACGTGAAGTCATGTGACCGTGCTGTAGTTCCTTTATAGCCCAACATTAGCCACCTTTAGCTTAGCGGTGGTGACGTGAAGTCATGTGACCGTGCTGTAGTTCCTTTATAGCCCAACATTAGCCACCTTTAGCTTAGCGGTGGTGACGTGAAGTCATGTGACCGTGCTGTAGTTCCTTTATAGCCCAACATTAGCCACCTTTAGCTTAGCGGTGGTGACGTGAAGTCATGTGACCGTGCTGTAGTTCCTTTATAGCCCAACATTAGCCACCTTTAGCTTAGCGGTGGTGACGTGAAGTCATGTGACCGTGCTGTAGTTCCTTTATAGCCCAACATTAGCCACCTTTAGCTTAGCGGTGGTGAGGTGAAGTCATGTGACCGTGCTGTAGTTCCTTTATAGCCCAACATTAGCCTCCTTTAGCTTAGCGGTGGTGACGTGAAGTCATGTGACCGTGCTGTAGTTCCTTTATAGCCCAACATTAGCCACCTTTAGCTTAGCGGTGGTGACGTGAAGTCATGTGACCGTGCTGTAGTTCCTTTATAGCCCAACATTAGCCACCTTTAGCTTAGCGGTGGTGACGTGAAGTCATGTGACCGTGCTGTAGTTCCTTTATAGCCCAACATTAGCCACCTTTAGCTTAGTGGTGGTGACGTGAAGTCATGTGACCGTGCTGTAGTTCTTTATAGCCCAACATTAGCCGCCTTTAGCTTAGCGGTGGTGACGTGAAGTCATGTGACCGTGCTGTAGTTCCTTTATAGCCCAACATTAGCCTCCTTTAGCTTAGCGGTGGTGACGTGAAGTCATGTGACCGTGCTGTAGCTCCTTCATAGCCCAACATTAGCCTCCTTTAGCTTAGCGGTGGTGACGTGAAGTCATGTGACCGTGCTGTAGTTCCTCTATAGCCCAACATTAGCCACCTTTAGCTTAGCGGTGGTGACGTGAAGTCATGTGACCGTGCTGTAATTCCTTTATAGCCCAACATTAGCCTCCTTTAGCTTAGCGGTGGTGACGTGAAGTCATGTGACCGTGCTGTAGTTCCTTTATAGCCCAACATTAGCCTCCTTTAGCTTAGCGGTGGATGACGTGAAGTCATGTGACCGTGCTGTAGTTCCTTTATAGCCCAACATTAGCCTCCTTTAGCTTAGCGGTGGTGACGTGAAGTCATGTGACCGTGCTGTAGTTCCTCTATAGCCCAACATTAGCCTCCTTTAGCTTAGCGGTGGTGACGTGAAGTCATGTGACCGTGCTGTAGTTCCTTTATAGCCCAACATTAGCCTCCTTTAGCTTAGCGGTGGTGACGTGAAGTCATGTGACCGTGCTGTAGTTCCTTTATAGCCCAACATTAGCCACCTTTAGCTTAGCGGTGGTGACGTGAAGTCATGTGACCGTGCTGTAGTTCCTTTATAGCCCAACATTAGCCACCTTTAGCTTAGCGGTGGTGACGTGAAGTCATGTGACCGTGCTGTAGTTCCTTTATAGCCCAACATTAGCCTCCTTTAGCTTAGCGGTGGTGACGTGAAGTCATGTGACCGTGCTGTAGTTCCTTTATAGCCCAACATTAGCCACCTTTAGCTTAGCGGTGGTGAGGTGAAGTCATGTGACCGTGCTGTAGTTCCTTTATAGCCCAACATTAGCCACCTTTAGCTTAGCGGTGGTGACGTGAAGTCATGTGACCGTGCTGTAGTTCCTTTATAGCCCAACATTAGCCACCTTTAGCTTAGTGGTGGTGACGTGAAGTCATGTGACCGTGCTGTAGTTCTTTTATAGCCCAACATTAGCCGCCTTTAGCTTAGCGGTGGTGACGTGAAGTCATGTGACCGTGCTGTAGTTCCTTTATAGCCCAACATTAGCCTCCTTTAGCTTAGCGGTGGTGACGTGAAGTCATGTGACCGTGCTGTAGTTCCTTTATAGCCCAACATTAGCCACCTTTAGCTTAGTGGTGGTGACGTGAAGTCATGTGACCGTGCTGTAGTTCTTTTATAGCCCAACATTAGCCGCCTTTAGCTTAGCGGTGGTGACGTGAAGTCATGTGACCGTGCTGTAGTTCCTTTATAGCCCAACATTAGCCTCCTTTAGCTTAGCGGTGGTGACGTGAAGTCATGTGACCGTGCTGTAGTTCCTTTATAGCCCAACATTAGCCTCCTTTAGCTTAGCGGTGGTGACGTGAAGTCATGTGACCGTGCTGTAGTTCCTTTATAGCCCAACATTAGCCACCTTTAGCTTAGCGGTGGTGAGGTGAAGTCATGTGACCGTGCTGTAGTTCCTTTATAGCCCAACATTAGCCTCCTTTAGCTTAGCGGTGGTGACGTGAAGTCATGTGACCGTGCTGTAGTTCCTTTATAGCCCAACATTAGCCACCTTTAGCTTAGCGGTGGTGACGTGAAGTCATGTGACCGTGCTGTAGTTCCTTTATAGCCCAACATTAGCCACCTTTAGCTTAGCGGTGGTGACGTGAAGTCATGTGACCGTGCTGTAGTTCCTTTATAGCCCAACATTAGCCACCTTTAGCTTAGTGGTGGTGACGTGAAGTCATGTGACCGTGCTGTAGTTCTTTTATAGCCCAACATTAGCCGCCTTTAGCTTAGCGGTGGTGACGTGAAGTCATGTGACCGTGCTGTAGTTCCTTTATAGCCCAACATTAGCCTCCTTTAGCTTAGCGGTGGTGACGTGAAGTCATGTGACCGTGCTGTAGTTCCTTTATAGCCCAACATTAGCCTCCTTTAGCTTAGCGGTGGTGACGTGAAGTCATGTGACCGTGCTGTAGTTCCTTTATAGCCCAACATTAGCCACCTTTAGCTTAGCGGTGGTGAGGTGAAGTCATGTGACCGTGCTGTAGTTCCTTTATAGCCCAACATTAGCCACCTTTAGCTTAGCGGTGGTGAGGTGAAGTCATGTGACCGTGCTGTAGTTCCTTTATAGCCCAACATTAGCCACCTTTAGCTTAGCGGTGGTGACGTGAAGTCATGTGACCGTGCTGTAGTTCCTTTATAGCCCAACATTAGCCACCTTTAGCTTAGCGGTGGTGACGTGAAGTCATGTGACCGTGCTGTAGTTCCTTTATAGCCCAACATTAGCCACCTTTAGCTTAGCGGTGGTGAGGTGAAGTCATGTGACCGTGCTGTAGTTCCTTTATAGCCCAACATTAGCCACCTTTAGCTTAGCGGTGGTGAGGTGAAGTCATGTGACCGTGCTGTAGTTCCTTTATAGCCCAACATTAGCCACCTTTAGCTTAGCGGTGGTGACGTGAAGTCATGTGACCGTGCTGTAGTTCCTTTATAGCCCAACATTAGCCACCTTTAGCTTAGCGGTGGTGACGTGAAGTCATGTGACCGTGCTGTAGTTCCTTTATAGCCCAACATTAGCCACCTTTAGCTTAGCGGTGGTGACGTGAAGTCATGTGACCGTGCTGTAGTTCCTTTATAGCCCAACATTAGCCACCTTTAGCTTAGCGGTGGTGAGGTGAAGTCATGTGACCGTGCTGTAGTTCCTTTATAGCCCAACATTAGCCACCTTTAGCTTAGCGGTGGTGACGTGAAGTCATGTGACCGTGCTGTAGTTCCTTTATAGCCCAACATTAGCCACCTTTAGCTTAGCGGTGGTGACGTGAAGTCATGTGACCGTGCTGTAGTTCCTTTATAGCCCAACATTAGCCACCTTTAGCTTAGCGGTGGTGACGTGAAGTCATGTGACCGTGCTGTAGTTCCTTTATAGCCCAACATTAGCCACCTTTAGCTTAGCGGTGGTGACGTGAAGTCATGTGACCGTGCTGTAGTTCCTTTATAGCCCAACATTAGCCACCTTTAGCTTAGCGGTGGTGACGTGAAGTCATGTGACCGTGCTGTAGTTCTTTTATAGCCCAACATTAGCCGCCTTTAGCTTAGCGGTGGTGACGTGAAGTCATGTGACCGTGCTGTAGTTCCTTTATAGCCCAACATTAGCCTCCTTTAGCTTAGCGGTGGTGACGTGAAGTCATGTGACCGTGCTGTAGTTCCTTTATAGCCCAACATTAGCCTCCTTTAGCTTAGCGGTGGTGACGTGAAGTCATGTGACCGTGCTGTAGTTCCTTTATAGCCCAACATTAGCCACCTTTAGCTTAGCGGTGGTGAGGTGAAGTCATGTGACCGTGCTGTAGTTCCTTTATAGCCCAACATTAGCCTCCTTTAGCTTAGCGGTGGAGACGTGAAGTCATGTGACCGTGCTGTAGTTCCTTTATAGCCCAACATTAGCCACCTTTAGCTTAGCGGTGGTGACGTGAAGTCATGTGACCGTGCTGTAGTTCCTTTATAGCCCAACATTAGCCACCTTTAGCTTAGTGTTGGTGATCTGAAGTCACTCAAGGAGATTATCCTGCTGAAAAAAACTTGTAAAGTATCATACATGTTTGTTTACAACCCTACAGTACAGTTGCATTGTGGGACATGTAGTCTCCAGTGCCAGGGTTGTACCATTGGTTATTGTTAACTAGGGATACTAAAATAAAAGATTTGTCATATTTTTACGGGTGTTTGTTGTGTTTCAGAGGGGCCCGGCTCCACAAAGGTCTGGACATCGTGTGCAGCGACGGATCGATCGTCTACGCTCCGTTTGACGTGACGTTAAACGGGAAAGTCACCGTGTACAATGACCCCAATAAGGCGGCCATCAACAGCGGCATCAACCTGAGTGGAGAGGGTTAGCATCACATTAGCTCTGTTTTCATGCAACACACTGACAGTAAAGTGTGTTTTCACACACTGACAGTAAAGTGTGTGTTTTGCAGGTCTGTGCTTCAAGCTGTTCTACGTGCAGCCGGACCGGACCTCGGGCACGGTGAGGGCAGGGCAGCGGCTCGGCGTCATGCTGCCGATGCAGAGCGTTTACCCAGAAATCACCTCTCACATCCACGTCCAGATGTGCGACCGCAGCGACCCCACGCCGCACTTCTGATCCAACAGAACTGAGTTCTCATTTCATTTCTTGTTATAAACCAATAAAACCGAAAGACAGTGTTGTGGTGTTTCTTGAAATAAAGCCACGTCCAAACTAATGTATTACGCAGCTTAGTTGAATACACGATTCTGATTGGTTCATTTGGATATTTCAGAGATTGTTTTTCTTAGTAATACCAACATTTTTAAGTCAATAAAATAATTTTCAATTATTTCTGGTAGTTGGTTTATTTAATGTGTGGCCGTGTAATAATCGGGATAATGTGCAGCTTTATTAACCTGTTAAACCCCGAGCCTGTTTTTCAGGTTTCAGGCTCGAAAATGACATTCCCAGAACAAATGACTATAACTTCACTTTTAAAAGGTTTATATGAATAATTGTTGTTTTCAAAGCAAGGTTACATCTGTGAGTTGGATGTAGAAGTGTCAGAATCAATAGCAAAAAAATGTAAATTCCTGTCTCCGCCTAAAGAAAACCCATTACTTATAGTGAAGACCAACCTTGAATGAAGGGTTAGTAGCCTAAAAGCTTTAGGAATCCAAAGTATAACATATAATAAGTACCCTGTATCAAGATTGAGGCAAAACAAGTGACATTTGACCTTTTTAGAGAGGTTTATGAAAATAAGTCCAGGCGGAATAAGCTTTGGGCACATTTGGGCATATTTGGTTCCATCAGTGCCATTTGACATTTTTCAGGTACCAGACTATAACAATTATTGTATTATATTGAATCATCACTATAGGTCTTCATTCCACCCACAAAAAAAAAACATTTCTTAAAAAAATAAAAAAATGTTACAAATATTTTTGTGTGTGTAGGTGTGTGTAAGTGTAGGTGTGTGTGTGTGTGTGTGTGTGTGTGTGTGTGTGTGTGTGTGTGTGTGTGTGTGTGTGTGTGTGTAGGTGTGTATGTGTAAGTGTAGCTGTGTGGGCATGTAAGTGTAGCTGTGTGTGTATGTAACTGTACCAACGCACTATACAATAAAACTACACTGTAGGTCATTGTGTGTAGGTGTACTTCATCCATCCATCCATCTTCTCCGCTTATCCGTGGTCGGGTCGCGGGGGTATCAGTTCCAGCAGAGAGCCCCAAACTTTCTTTTCCCTGGCGACATCAACCAGCTCTGACTGGGGGATCCCAAGGCGCTCCCAGGCCAGCGAAGAGATATAGTCCCTCCACCTGGTCCTAGGTCTACCCCTTGGTCTCCTCCCAGCTGGACGTGCTTGGAACACCTCCCTAGGGAGGCGCCCAGGTGGCATCCTAACTAGGTGCTCGAACCACCTCAACTGGCTCCTTTCGACGCGAAGGAGGAGCGGCTCAACTCCGAGTCCCTCCCTGATGACCGAACTTCTCACCTTATCCCTAAGGGAGACACCAGCCACCCGGCGGAGGAAACCCATCTCGGCCGCTTGTATCCGCGATCTCGTTCTTTCGGTCATGACCCATCCTTCATGACCATAGGTGAGGGTAGGAACGAAAATGGCCCGGTAGACAGAGAGCTTTGCCTTCTGGATCAGCTCTCTTTTCGTCACAACGGTGCGGTAAAGCGACTGCAGTACCGCTCCCGCTGCTCCGATTCTCCGGCCCATCTCACGCTCCATTGTTCCCTCACTCGAGAACAAGACCCCGAGATACTTGAACTCCTTCACTTGGGGTAAGGACTCATTCCCTACTTGGAGTGGACAGTCCATCGGTTTCCTGCTGAGAACCATGGCCTCAGATTTGGAGGTGCTGATCCTCATCCCAGCCGCTTCACACTCGGTGGTGAACCGATCCAGTGAGTGCTGAAGGTCGCAGACCGATGAAGCCATCAGAACCACATCATCTGCAAAAAGCAGTGGTGCAATCCTTAGTCCACCGAACTGCAGACCCCCTCCCCCCATGACTACGCCTCGAAATCCCACCCATGTATATTACAAACAGGATTGGTGACAAAGCGCAGCCCTGGCGGAGGCCAACCCTCACCGGGAATGGGTCCGACTTCCTGCCGAGGACCTGGACACAGCTCTCGCTTTGGGAGGTGTACTTGCACAATAAAAAAACCCGGAAACATAGGTAACATTTGACTCCAACTGGGGCAGATTTATTTCAAACATTTTACCAACACACTATAGGCATGTAAAAACAAACATTTGACCAACGTACTATACAATAAAACCACACTGTAGGTTTGTAAAAACAACAAATATTTTACCAACACACTATACAATAAAATCACACTAGGTATATAAAAACAAGTATTTATTTTTTAAATAAACACTCGCAAAATGTTATACCTACCTGAACTTTATACCGACCTGAATGTTCCAGTATTTAGGTCGTGCCACTCCCTGAAACAGTTCCTTTTGACAGTGAAGCACAGAGGGACCTGGCACTTCCTGCAGGACACAGGTGTCTTCACCCCTTTGAGTCCAGCACCTAGGCACCTCCTGCAGTTCTTCCTGACCTTGGTGGCATCTTCCCCATAATACTCCAAAAAGACAAGTAACACTATTTAGCATTTTGCCTAATCATTCCTGTTGGCTAAGCTAACACTGTGATGCAGTTCCACCAAACACACAAGTAATATATAAAAAGGATAATATTGGACAATAAATGAATAATATTACACCAAATAAATAAGTAAACACATATATATATATTCATTCACTGGCCATTCATTTAGAAAATGTAACTCCAAAAAGACAAGTAACATTATTTAGCATTTTGCCTAATCATTCCTGTAGCTTCTTGGCTAAGCTAGCACTGTGACGCAGTTTCACCAAACACACAAGTAATATATAAAAACAGAGAGATTACATACCTTTCCCGTGGTGGAAGTTCAACATCCGAGTCACTACTGTCCGGATCCAGGTCTGGCTGGAGGAGATCTTCATCATCCGACGAAGAGTCATCTGGTATGATCATAGCTATCGTCAGCTAGCATCTCTAGCACCTGCTCTGTGATGAAGCTCACCCTTCTGGCTGCGTAATGCGTAATGGAGCCGGAGCGGGCTTAGTTTATACTACGCAGGATCATATCTTTGGAACCCATTGGTCGATTTGGGCGATTGACACCTTTTCTGAATCGTTAGAGCCAATAGAATCGAGTGACAGTTAGTAAGTCCCGCTAAACACTTACGCCAAGTAGAGAGAGGTTTGCGTAAACAGCACGTGAGACAGTGTTAGCTCGGGACTGCGAAACGTTATACCTACTCTGCTGCCATGAATGTAATGATAGATTATCAGGAACAATTCTAAAGTGACTAAGAGACATTGGATTAACTTTAAGCAGCGTTTTTATTCCCTTGAACAAGAGCTTTGATCAAAAAACCAAACGTCGAGCTGGCAGGCTTAGGACCGGCGGACGGGCAATCATCCCGACCGTCGAAAACCGAGGCCTGTCAGTGCTTCAACTCAATGTCGAGGGCCTAACAACCGCCAAACTCGAAGTCCTGCGTCACCTGGTTGATTCCAATGGGGCAGCGGTTCTGCTCCTGCAGGAGACACACTGCACATCAGACAACATCCTCAAGATCCCTGGGTTCCATCTCGCTGGGTCCATCTACAGCAAGCAACACGGTGTAGCAACGTTCGTCCGAACTGAAATAAGCTGGTCAGCCAGTAGCCAATCCCCACCAAGCTCTAACATCGAGTGGCTGGTTACAAAAATCCAGGAAACATCAGTCGTCAACGTATATAAGCCCCCACCATCAGAGCTGTCCACGACGTCACTCCCATCAATAACTGCACCTGCCATCTATGCAGGGGACTTCAACTGTCAGCACACAGACTGGGGTTACAACTACACAACACCTAATGGAGTGGCGCTGAGTGAATGGGCCTCCAACACTGATGCACTGCTGCTGTATGACCCCAAGGAGCCTCCAACCTTCTTCTCTACACGCTGGAACACCTCCACCAACCCGGACCTGGCCTTCGCCACATGCCACAGTAACGACCCGATACCGGTGAGACGCGTCCTGGACAGGTTTCCCCGCTCACATCACCGACCATCCATCATTAAAGTCCCATCACTGGTGGAACCGGTACCAGGGAAACCCGTCAAGCGATGGAACTTCCGAAAGGCCAACTGGGAGTCGTATGCTGAGGAGACTGAAAGAATGTCAGCTGGCCTGCCAGACCCAGGCACAGCCGACCTGGATACGGCCTATGCAGCCTATTGCCAGGTCCTCCTGGGTGCGGCAAAGAAGTCCATCCCACGTGGCTATAACAGGAATTACATCCCGGGTTGGGACGAGGAATGCAGCCACCTTCTGTGTGACCACCAGAGGGCTAGCTCCAGAGAAGAGGTGGATGTGACCGCAGCAGCACTGCTCAAGAAGCTAGATATCACCCGCAGGGCCAGATGGACAGAGGTCGTTGAATCAATCGACTTCACCCATTCTAGTCGCAAGGCGTGGCAGACCATCAACCAGCTCACAGGCAGAAATACAACACCCCACAGCTGCCCAGTCACAGCAAACGCCATCGTATCCCAGCTCCTGAAGAACGGCCGCTTCCCGGATGCTGACAAAGCCTTTGCCCGACTGACATCGCGTGAGGTGTCTTGCATCTCGGGAGCGGCCAGTGTCGATTCCAACCTCTCGGGAGAATTCACAGCAGAGGAACTCAGTGAGGCCATGAGCAAGCTCAAGCCAGGCAAATCCCCTGGCCGTGACAACATCCACCCGGAGTTCGTCATCCACCAGAGCTCAACAACATCTGGCTGGCTCTGTGCTTTCTACACATCATGCTACCAGAGATTAAAGCTCCCAAAGACTTGGCGCCGTGCCTCTGTCATAGCTCTGCCAAAGCCAAATAAATCTGCAGAAGACCCCAAGTCATACAGACCAATCTCGTTGCTCTGTGTCCCATTTAAGATCTTGGAGAGGATGATCCATAGCCGCATCGAGCCAGTGGTGGACTCCCAGCTCCCACGGGAACAAGCTAGTTTCTGTCGTGGAAGATCAACAGCAGACCAGGTAACACTACTCTGTCAGGACATCGAGGACAGCTTCCAGGCCAATGAGAAAGCTGGGGTAGTGTATTTGGATCTGACTGCTGCATATGACACTGTGTGGCTCCGGGGACTCCACCTGAAGCTGCTGAGGACAATACCGGACCGCCACATGGTGAAGTTCATCATGGAGACACTTTCCAACCATAGCTTTATCCTCCAGACCAGCAATGGCCAGTGCAGTAGGCTCAGAAGACTGAAGAACGGGGTACCGCAGGGGTCTGTTCTCTCGCCGATGCTGTTCAATATTTACATCCACGACCTACCTGATACAACATCCAGAAAGTATGGCTACGCAGACGATCTTGCCATCATGCTGAGCCGACCAACGTGGAAGGCGATGGAAGAGGGTCTTAACGAAGACATGGGCACACTAGTAGCATACCTCCGAAGGTGGCGCCTACAGCTCAGCGTCGGGAAAACAGTCGCAGCGGCATACCACCTTAGCACCAGAGAAGCCAGGAGGGAACTTGAGGTGCGCGTCGACAACAAATGTCTGGAGGTCCAGCAAGCCCCGAAGTATCTTGGAGTGCGCCTGGATCGGACATTGTCCTTTAAAAAACACCTGGAAGAAGTCAAGGCCAAGGTGACATCCAGGGTCGCGCTGATCCGCCGCCTCGCTGGAACAACCTGGGGAGCCTCCGCTAAGACACTGCGAATATCCACTCAAGCCCTGGTCTTCTCTGTAGCGGAATACTGCGCCCCAGTCTGGAGCAGAAGCCCTCATGCGAAAAAGGTCGACGTGGCTATCAATACCTCCTTCAGAATAATAACTGGATGCTTAAAGCCTACCCCTGTGTCCCTCTTGCCAGTCCTCGCGGGAATAGCACCGGCCGGCCTCCGACGGGAGGCTGCCACCCTCGCCCTGGCCAGGAAGGCACAAAAGTATGACTGGCACATCCTGCACAACACCACAATAACTCCAGCACCTCCAAGCAGACTCAAGTCCCGCCACCCCTGCAACAAAGCAGCTCAAGAGATGCTCAACTCCACCTCTGAGGACATCTCCAGAGATGCATGGTTGGCAGCAGCTTGGAAGCAGGAGTGGGTGTCAGCCGGGCCCTCCCGAATCCACCGTTACATCTGGGACCCAGGAGATGGCGCCATTGGAGGAGACGACCTACCGCGCCGGCAGTGGACCGCTCTGAACCGTCTACGAACTGGGGGCGGTCGCTTTAAAACCTCGATGAAGACGTGGGGCTTGGCGGACAGTGCGGCATGCGAGTGCGGTGACCCTGAGCAGACCGCTGTCCATATAATCACCATCTGCCCCTTATATAGACCACCCTCGGAAGCCAGCCTCTTCGACCTAGGACCAGAGATGCGGGCATGGCTACACGACACCGAGTTGGACCTCTAACGTTATACGAAAGAAGAAGAACAGCAACGGTAAGACATAATTATTGTTATGGTTTTGAAAACTGTTGTTTTTTTTCTTCTCTGTTATGGCTGCTAGCTCAGTAAGTTTGTGTCCTACAGTGATGATACTTATAACCAACTAATCTGTGGAGTATCAGCTTTCAGATGATATGTAGTTTGTGCAGAAAATATTAAGTTTTAAAGATCGTTTTTGTTAGTTAGCACCGGAAGTAGCATCTGCCCGTTTTAGCTAAGGGCTAATGCTAACGCTTCTTGTGAGACTTGTGTTTTGTTTCTGTAAAAATGGTTCGTATTGTCAGTTAGCTGAGATTCTTCTCGTTAATCTGGTATAACACATTAATAGTTTTGAAATATTAAGATGCCCTGAAAAAAAAACCCAGGGGCTTAACAGTTTAATGACCGCCTCGCTGCACATGAACCCTTTAACCACTCCTTCTCAGCTCCATCTGACATACAAGCATCTCCCCAACCTCCACCGCTACCACTTCTCCCCCATCTCCCTTGACCTCCTGACTCCTTCTCCCCAGCGCCGCCTCTCCCAGTTCAACCTGGTTACCCCACTTGAAATACTCCATCTGATCGGTTCCTCAAATCCCACAACCTGCTCCCTTGACCCTCTACCCACTCCTCTCCTGAAGTCCTTCCTCCCCGTCCTCTGCCCCTATCTTGCTAACCTTTTCAACTCCTCGCTGTCCCATGGAACCGTCCCCTCTGCCTTCAAAACTGCTGCCGTTACTCCAATCCTCAAAAAACCTGATCTTGATCCCTCCTCCCTCACTAATTACCACCCCATCTCCAACCTACCATTCCTCTCAAAAACTCTTGAACGCATTGTAGCCAAACAAATTCACTGCCATCTCCAAACCAACTAGCTTTACGAACCCCTTCAGTCTGGATTTCGTCCTCACCACAGTACAGAAACTGCACTCGTCAAAGTCCTCAATGACCTCCTCACCTCTGCTGACACTGGTTCCCTCAATGTTCTCATCCTCCTCGACCTGAGTGCAGCCTTCGATACCGTGAGCCACAACATCCTGCTCACCCGACTCAGGGACATTGGTATTGAAGGTATTGCACTCAGATGGCTCCAGTCCTACCTCACTGAACGATCTCACTTCATCTGCCTCAACAACCACTCCTCTGCCACAGCCTCAGTCACCCAAGGCGTTCCTCAAGGATCAGTACTTGGCCCCCTCCTCTTCATCATTTACATCCTCCCCCTCCGTCAGATACTCCGCCACTTCAACCTCGACTTCCACTGCTATGCTGATGACACTCAGATCTACCTCAGCACCAAACCCCTCCATGACCCACCCCTTACCCACATTGATTCCTGTCTGACAGCTATTAAAACTTGGATGCAACATAACCTCCTCAAACTGAACAGCAACAAAACAGAACTCCTCCTAATCGGCTCCAAATCCACCCTCAACAAGGTCACTAACATAACTCTCACCATCGATGGCATCATTGTTTCCCCCTCCAATCAGGCACGCCACTCTGCAGCTTTGGGGACAGAGCCTTCTCAGTGGCAGCTCCTAGGCTCTGGAACTCCCTCCCCCAAGATCTCCGTGACTCTGAGTCCCTCACAGTCTTTCAGTCCCGCCTCAAAACACATCTTTTCAACTCTGTCTACCCATAAGCCCCCCCCCTCTCAACCAACTTCCTCTTGACTGCCTTTTTATTTATTTATTTTATTTTACTATACTTACTTGTTTGCCTGTCCTTGTTTGTCTCCCCTCCCTCATACTGTAAAGCGTCTTTGAGTTGTGAAAAGCGCTATATAAATAAAATGCATTATTATTATTATTATTATAACAGAGCGAAGACATCACATCAGCTTTATGCTTCTCATTTATTGTCAGGGTGCAGAAGATAGTGATTCACACACACAACAAGATTCAGTTTGACTTTAAAACGTAGACATTATCCCACTGCGTGGATCTGTTTCCATCTTAAAGTGATGAGTGATTACATGTGATCGATACCAGCTGAGGACACGTTGCTGTCCTGCAGAACTACTGCACAGGACGGACCTTCATGCTGATGGATTTCAGGGAGTAGTCGTCACCCTTCCAAGTGTACCAGTTCACTCCTATAGCAAAAATAGTGCTATCAGCCCCCCAGCGATAAACCCCGTTCGGATTTGCGTGGTGACAAGCCTTGTACCAGAACGCCCCCAGGAAGGATCTGGCACAGTTAGAAGGCGAAGAGTCCTGGTCTTTGTCGAAGGTGGAGAACTTCTGTCCGTTATAATGACTCAGGGAGTCTCCTGCAGAAACACAACAAGTGTATAATCAGAATATTATAATGCAACTAACACAGGGATGAAGTATCTCTGTGTTGGTCCCTGAAGGCAGTAACATTAGGCTATGAAGGAACTACAGCACGGTCCCTTTGGGTAATGTTCTCTTTGTCAATCAGTCATTAGTCTAAGGACAGCCCAGATCATTCATTGCTAAAGAGATAGGAAGGGATACCTCCAGCTGTGTGATATACAGAAGAACGTCATGGGCATATAGCCACAGCTCCTGATCTGCTGTCGTTACCCCCTTATCTCTCTCTGATGTCTGAAGCCAGTCCTACGTGTGAGAGCGTCTCCTGAACATCAGAAAGACATCAAGCACGTCCTGCTGTTCCTCACCTGCCCCTCCATCAGTGAATCCAGAAACATGCAAAGTGAACCCGGAGGCCTCGGGGTCCACGGAGAACGAGGAGAACCGAGCGAACACTTTGCCGCCTTCAAAGTCCTCCATGCCCACCAGCAGCTCGTACTTCTTCCTCAGAGTCAGGTGGGAGAGAGTCTCCAGACCTGCAGACAAACAGACACCATGACCGCTAGGAAACCGAGAGTTTGATCAAGTCAGGACCTCCGGTTCGTCTTCATCTCTCACCGAGCCAGTATTCTCCGACAGCGAAACCAAAGCCCGTCTTGTACTGATCCCAGGGCCGGTAGAAGTTCACGGAGCCGTCCAGCCTCCTCTGGAACACCTGGGGGAAATACTAAATCTCTCAGCAAATATAATGGACATTTCCAGACCATGGAAAAAGAGCATAACAGAGTCTAACCAGCCTCTACGGGGAACAGGAGCCACCAGTAGATCTAAGGTGGAGCCTCTGGTTTCTCACTGCCATTCACCGAATGCATCCAGGAGCTAACCTGACTAGCATGGTCTAGCTAACACACTTCAAGTGTCCCTCTCTGGATAGATTTATCAAACTGTAGATTTTAAAGATTGGACTAAATACTTTACTTGGTTATCCTGCTCAAAGATACTGTACGTATATTTCATCTCTGCTGTCTGACCAGGTTCAGTTCACAGATAACTGGGGGCCAGATTTAGCTTTGGAGATCAGGTACTCACCGTCCACCGTCCGCCCAGTGAGTCCATGTCACAGTTAACCTACACACACACACACACACACACACACACACACACACACACACACACACACACACACACACACACACACACACACACACACACACACACACACACACACACACACACACACACACACACACACACACACACACACACACACACACACACACACACACACACACACACACACACACACACACACACACACACACACACACCACACACACACACACACACACACACACACACACACACACACACACACACACACACACACACACTCTCATTAGAACATCCTATCCATTTGATCAGTGAGATATAGCGTTGTATGAAGTCTCTCAGAGGATGTACCTGGACAGCAGAGGTGGATCCGTTTGGGTAGATGGTGTAAACTCCACTGGGGGTGCTGCTGCTGCTCTGGTTGTAGATGTCGCTGCAGTCCGTTGGGAGGACGAGAGACATGCCGCTGTCCAACAGCAGAGCCAGGAGGACGACTGAGACCAGCTGGACAGAGGACATGTTGTTCTGACTTGAATCTGAGAAATCCTAAGTACAATATTGACCTCTGGGAAAAATCTGATTTCTGATTTTTCTTTTTACTGAATCCTGAGAGAAATTTGATCACACCATATGAAGAATATTATAATATATATATATATATATATATATATAGCAAGTATACAGAAGAGGACCAGGGCCACATGTAAAACATCTTTTCACATCGGACCAAAAGGGATTCTTCTTTTCAAAAAGTCAAAGTTCAGACTTTAATCTCAGAACTAGAAAAAAATCACTTTTTGTCAGATATAAAAAAAGATATCACAATTATCCTCTTCGATACAATGAATACAAGGTTATAAAGCAAGTTCATCAACAACTGTACCTTAGGTCATTTAGCTGAAAGCAGGACTTTGAATCATAACAGAGTAGTTGAAATGTGAAATGGTCCTCACCTTCATGGTCATGTTTCTGCTGCAGTGATCTGAAGGAGGTCTCCCGCAGTGTGTCCACTCTGCCTTCCTGTCTTCTTTATGTTGAACACATCACTGAGCAGCTGCTGTTTCTCACCGATGAACTCCGGCCCAGAAGACGATGCCCTGACGTCATCAACCTCGCACATTTGTCATATGTTTACAGAAAACGATATGTATTTCCACACACACACTTTCAACTACTCTAAAACGCCCGACCATTACAAAGCACGTTTTGTGTATGTATAAATCATTTTAGATGGAAACTAATTCAAGTTTAATGATGCTACCCACCCCGGACCTCCACCCCACATATCACATCCCAACTTAACCCCTGCACGTCAGCACATGTTGGGGACAAGAGTCCATGGAAAGAGGCAGCCTTGTTCACTTTTAACTGAATGGCCTTGGTTAAGGGCTATTTCAGGTAAAACGCCATGAGTTTCCCTCCACACTGTTTCATAATGCTCTCAATGTTTCTCATGTTTTTAAAGTACTCTGTTGCACAACTTGTGTTGAAAGGGGCTTTATAAATAAACTGGAACTTTGACAAAAGAAATATGGAACATTTTGCTTGCTTTAAACTGCTGTGTTATTGGAGTCTGTTTAACCGAGAGGTGTTTCTAATGTTCTGTCCATCCTTATATGGTTTATACTGCCTTAGAGTGTATTCAAGGTTATTAAATAACATATTTCCTTTTTTTTAAAAGTATAATTTCACCACTCATCACGTTCGCAAACTGTGAAAACAGAAGTTATTTTTAAATATTAGTCTTAGAGTATATAATGTATGTAAGATTTAGAATTTTTAGATTTGAAGAAAAAAGTAATACAATTCTTTTTCGTATTCTTTTTCTCGACCAAATGAATTGCCTCTTTGAGGGCCTTATGAAGCTGAACAGACGGAGAATTGTTGACACTTGTCGGGTCAGGTGTAAATATATTTCTATCCGGGGTTTCATAATTGGCGCACACAAAATGGCTCTATAGCGCCGCCTAACAAGCAGCGTTTGGTTGTGCTTTCACCAACAAGTCTGAAACTCGGTAGACATATGTAGCATGACGGGACGCACAAAAAGGTCAGCGCGAGGCATATCGTAAACTCTCGGAAGACAGACATCTTTTTTTGAATCTTCAACTTTTGCGCAGAAACTATTATCTCATACAGTTTTAATCCGATTGACATTTTCAGCCAGTACCATCAGAGGACTTGGCGAAACAAAACGTACTAATTTGTTTTCGGCGATATCGATATGATCTTGCCGTGGAGTGGCGCTGAATAAATATCTCACGCCAAGAAACAGGAAGTCGCTGTCACTCGACCGTGTAGACTCGTAACATGACCAGATCTCCCAGAGTCTCGCCCTGAAGACAGCTGCATGACCAAAGTCACTCATCTACATAGCGCCCCCTGCTGGGACCAGGAAGTAACAACTTTTGGAATCAACGCTATAACTCGCCTCTACATGGTCAAAAGCTTTCAAAACATCACACAATCTGATCAGGACCATGCCCTGCATACATCGATAGCTGTTTTCAGTCACAGGTCATTTTGTTGAAGTTCTATGGATTTCTGAAATGTTGATTGTAGGCAGTGTTAAGATTTGGAGACTTGGACCGCATGGAAAGCACACAGAGGGTTGAAATGTCAGTTCTTGACAGGAGACTACATGTAGATGAGCTACGGTGAATGTTGTGCTCATAGGTGACTTGAATTTCTATGCATTTCTGAAAGATTGTGTTCTCTCTCTTGCTGCATTCACTTGATTTGTGATCATTTCTGTTTGTGAACACACTGTAAAAAGTCTGGCAGCTGTGCTTCCCAACAATTACCACCAAATTACAGTGAAATACCCTAATTACAATAATGTGAAAAAAACGTAAATTCACAGTAAATATAATTGATGTCCTTTACAGAGAAACACTGTTATTTTACAGGTTTCTTCCCTTATTTATTACGGACAGTAGTATAACCAATGCTGGTTCAATCACATTAGTATGCATAAAAAGTGACAGGTGGACACGCCCCCAAGTATGCAAATGAGCGAAGTCCCGCCTCCCATTGTTCGAGATCCTTTTGATGTGTGTTATAAAGGGTAGGTGTGAAAAGCCCCCTGGGTAGTGCCTTTGTTGTTTAGTTCTTTGATGTATTGATTAAGACAGTCTCTTTGAAGTCATGTCGTCTGACCCCTGCCCTCAGAGTTGAGTAATTAGCCTTGTAATCAGATAGGAGTGAAAAAGCCCCAGGGGTAGTGCCTTTTGTTGTTTAGTTCTTTGATGTATTGATTAAGACAGTCTCTTTGAAGTCATGTGTCTGACCCCTGCCCTCAGAGTTGAGTAATTATCCTTGTAATCAGATAGGAGTGAAAAATCCCCCGGGGTAGTGCCTTTGTTGTTTAGTTCTTTGATGTGTGTTATAAAGGGTAAGTGTGAAAAGCCCCCAGGGTAGCGCCTTTTGTTGTTTATGTAACCCACTCAAATAATGCAGTGAGTTTTTTCACCCTGTAATAACCAGCAATTCCCACTCGGGGCAGTGCTGAGGCAGCAGAGTCTGCATATGAGGGAGGAGAGGAAGAGCAGGCCAGGTGTGGTTGTTAATGAGGCTCAATGAGTGGCAGCTGAGTGTGTTCAAATTGTTTGATGTGCTTTTTTTTGAGGCTGCGGGGAACCAGGAACTAGCAGAACCGACAGAAGTTTTTGTAGCTGCAGTTTTTGTCTTCTACTCACCAGAAAAAGGATTCTAAAGGATTATACTCACCAGAAAAAGGACTGATGGTCATTGGATTACCAGAGAGAGAGAGAAACTACAGACTACCCGGGTTCGATTATTGTTGTTTTGTCCATGATAGCAGATTGGGTTTCACTGGGGTGGATGAGGGGTTTGTGAAAGTGTTGTATGAATGTTTTATAAAATGCCGGCTATATTAATTTGATATTGTTTTTTCTATTTATATAATCTTCTACTCCTCATTGAAAGCAACCTAGTACATAAGAGTGTTCCATTTAGTTATTTGGTGTATTGATTAAGACAGTCTCTTTGAAGTCATGCTGTCTGACCCCTGCCCCTCAGAGTTGAGTAATTAGCCTTTGATGTTTGCCCTTTGACATTAATCTCTGTATATCTTTTGAAGCTAGGGTGACAGGGCCTACCCTCCCCCCGCTCAGCCTCTCCCTTTTCCCCACCCCTTCCTGAGACTATGAAACCAACAGAATAGAGGATAGAAATATGCTTAAATTAAAAAAGACAGGCAATTTCGCTTACCAAGTCACCTTTTTCAAAAAAAAAAGAAAATGGCCAAGAGACGCCTCGATAAGGGTTTAACCAGCGAGAGGCCTGTGTGACAACTTACGGAGCATTAGTCAAGAAACGAATGCAACATCTGCAAAGGGTTCAGACGCCTACAGCCGAAAGATCTGTGCACAAACTTATCTCGTACCCTCTTTTGGTCATGTGCGCGTTCATGTGTTGGAGGAGGGGCTCAGTGAGGAAGTGGCAGATTTTCCCCCTGTTGTGTGTACTTTTCAAAATCTAGCTCACTCGAGCTGGTTTCTCCAAAAAATTACCTACCCGTAAGAACAATTAACACACACACACGTTGGAGTTGTGTTGTGAGGGGTGAAGGAAGAGGGACGGGGGAGGAAAATTCAGAGGATGAAGAAGCAGAAAACATAACTTGTTTGTGAAACGGACAGGAGGTCAGTTTCAAGAAAGATGACACCGTGTTTATGCATGACATGTAAAATATCTTTAAGCCCTATAAAAAAAAAGGTACAAGTATATTGTGTTGAAAATATCGCAAAAAGTCGTAATATTGTATAATGTATTAGTTGCATGTTGTATTTGGCTAGAAATCACTATGTAGTTTTTCAAAAAATATAATGGAAAAAGGAGAGAAAGACAAAAACCAAAATATCACAGTATGTTGAAAAAATATGAAAAAGTAATGTTGTGTTTTAAAATAACATGAAGAAATCAAAGTAACGCCTCTAAAAAACATATATTTAGAAAAGTAATGTTAGTCATGTCAAGTTATCAAGACTGCTGTGTTTCATCGAAACAGTGTTAAAATCACAAACTTGCCTTTTAGAGAGACATATAGAAAACGAATTCCTTACAAATTAATGAATATTTTACCCAGTTAAAAAGGTTTGCATCCATTAAAGTGTAACTAAAAGTATCTTAGTAACACAAGAAAAGAGAATAAAGCATTGATGTCAACAAAACTGGATTGCTCCAATGAAATAATAAATAAATAATTTCAAAAAAGTGCTTTTAAAGAAAATGTATTCAGATAAAGTATTTTATTTTCAGAAATGTTTAAGGTTTTGCATACATAAAAAGTGTATCCTACAGTTCCTTTGTGAGAGAATTACACACAAATCTGCAGAGTGTCACTAAAAAGTTTTACACAGTGACTGATATTCTGTATGGTGGGTTCACACCTGAGCTGCTGCAGGGGGAGGGCGTTGAAAAGGGGGTGAGTATGTTTGGCTCTCGAGGGATGGTGTGTTAAGAGTCAGATTCCTAATGACATTTTTACACATAAATCTGCCGAGTGTCTGTAAAACGTCTTAAAATAAAAAAACTTGCCTTTTAGAGTCAGAAATCCTAACGAAATCTCCTCAGAATACTTCATGGTAGTGGTCCGCTTTTTATACACAAAGTGTATCTTTTCAGTAACTTTCACAGAGAATTTAAGCATACATCTGTCAAATGTTCAAAACAGCCTTGTTTCACTGAAATATCCTCAAAATCACAAACTGCCATTAAGAATCAGATTCTTAACGAAATCTACGGACACAAAGTCTACTGCATTATCTACTTTTCAGCTTTTGAATACAAAAGTGTATATTCTTGACGAAATCTACTAAAACAAATTACTTCATGATAGTGGTCAGCTTTTATGCACAATAGTGTATCTTTCAGTAACTTTCTCAGATAATTTAAGCATAAATCTTTCAAATGCTCAAAACAGCCTTGTTTCACTGAAATAGCCTCAAAATCACAAACTGACATTAAGAGTCAGAATCCTAATTAAATCTACTAAAACAGAGTACTTTCATGGTAGTGACCCCTGTGTAAAAAGAATAGCTGAAGTTTGTAAACTGGAAGACATTTTGGATATCGTTCGTTCTGGCAGTACTATTACAGGTCATTGGGAAACGATTGTAAACGAAACATTTAAAGTGGTCCTGGAATCTTCATTTCCCGAAACATTCTGTAACATTATCTCAGAAATGAAACCAACATCAAAAGTGTATCATGTGCTCTCATTGTATACTCTGTTTGTAGATGTAATGCATCGTTGTATCGAAAACAGCATACACATGAATATTCTGACTGAAGTGAAAAAACTCCATCACGATATTTCCAGTAATATGGGGAATTCTGAGCTGGAGACGGTCCTGGGGATGCTACAATCAGTATAACTATTTGATTTTTGTGTGTGAAAAAATAAAAAAAGTGTTTTTTTTTTACATTTAAAAACTGTTGTCTTCATTATAGCAAGGGTAGCGTGTCTGATACATATGTATTACAGTCCTTCTTTTTGTGTGTTTTTCAGTGTTTTCTGTGTGTCTGTACACACAAAGCACAAATGATTTAAAAACAAACCCTGAATCAAATTTAGAGAGGACCATTAAGAGTCAGATGCTAGACGAAATCTACTAAAACAAAGTACTTCATTATCTACTTTTTTCAGCTTTTATACACAAAGTTTATCTTTCAGTAACTTTTCTCAGAGAATTTAAGCATAAATCTGCCAAATGTTCAAAACAGCCTTGTTTCACTGAAATAGCCTCAACATCACAGACTGCCATTAAGAGTCAGAATCCTAATTAAATCTAATAAAACAGAGTACTTTCTACAGATGACTCGTCAACGCAATAAGTCCCACCCCACTCAGAAAATCATATAAAACTAAGGACCCCACTAAGACGACAGTTGAAAATAGCCATGGATCGGAGAAAAACCAAGTCTGATGTAGCCTCCTCTTATTATCGCCAGGATGACGGATATGGGCTTAATGACTGGATGTTACAAAGTAGGGGAGAGGATGTCCCCGAAGAAGAGCTCTCCTCTATATCATATCCATGTAAGGTCTTTAGGACAAAAGAGGACCATGATAACATGACATATGAAGAATATCTTTCTTTAAAAGATGGTATTATCGATAACCTTTTTAGAAACAGTATTTCTCATACCACTCGCCAAGATCGCAAATGACAATTAGCAGAAAAAGTAAAGAAAAATGAAGAAAAAGAAAAAGCAATATGAAAAGGAGAAGAAAAGCAAACGCAGAATGCAAATGAAAAGAAAAGGGGCCATAGGACGGAAAACGAAAAAGACAAAAAGAAGGAAGGTGAAAAGAAAAAGGAACAAAGTGAAGAAATGTAAACTACAGGATGCTGATGGTGTTGTAGAGCCATTACCGGATCATAATAATCTTATAGATCATCTACCGCTAACCGACTGCTGCGAATGTGTTGAGCAAATACCAAAAGCAATGGCAGAGCTTTGCTTCAGTATAACGAGAGAAAAAGCACGATACTATGGAATTGCCCAAATTGGCGACAGTGCTAGAATATGTATTAAAAGACTGTTGGAGGATCTCTATTCTAGTGTCGGTTGTCATTACAGCGAAGGATACACCAAAACGTGCGACGACATAGACAAAGCTTTTGAAGACAATTATATGGTACCTGTCCTTACAGCTAAACAAATCCTACGCCAGGTATTCAACAGACCCCAAGAAGCACAAGAAGCCCCAGAAAGGATTACATTCAGAGCTAATAATGGATAAACCGAAGAAGAAGAAGCAAAGCAGATTATAATCGTTGCGGGTGAAAGGATAGAGAATTTGCATGTGATGTTAATGCATTTATCTGACATAAAAAATCCATTCGTATACTTCCAAGAGACGCCTAAACATCTACTTGGGCAGTGTGAATTGAACGATAAACTGATCACTGTAAATGAAGCGCAGAGAGAAGCAGCAGTGCAAATCGTTAAGTCTATTACCTTGTATGCACTACGACATTAACTTGGTAAAATGTCTTTATCTATAAGAGTCTGGTGGAACTCAGTAATGAAGTCGGTGAGCCAGAGTCTTTTCATTAACGCGTTGTAATTGTTTCTGAAGTAAAAATCGGACATGTCATTCAGAAAATCGTGTTGCCTCTGGCCGGGGTGACTGACTCGGCATCCGTTGCATATTTCTTCTCTGTACCAATGTATCACCCTCTCCACAATATCAACCAACACCGATTTCACTGTGTCCATAAACAGAGACGTTTTGGCCCAAGGAGCAAAATCAGCAGCATTAGTATTGCAAGATTCGGGTGTCCAAAATGGTGGTGATGATGGTAGTCCAGGAGTCTGTTCCTGGCTGCAACTCGCGGGGGGAGTCTTGGTTTTTCTCGGCACCATGGCTATTTTACAACGGTCGTCTTAGTGGGGTCCTTCGTTTTAGATGATTTGCTGAGTTGAGAGTTGAGAGTTTTTCAAAAAAAGTTCTTTAAGCGTTTTAGCTTTGTCATCTATCATCTCCAACCAAGCAGCAATAGGTCAACATTTAAGAATAAGTAATAGTTTGTCAAGATTTTACGGAAAAAGTCAAAAAAGTATAGTTTGTCAGAAATAAGGAAAAGTCATTGTGTACAAATAGTATGTTGAAAATCAAAAGAAAGAAAACTCAATTCATTACAAATTAATGAATATTTTACCCTGTTCTAAAGTTGTGCACCCCTAAAGAAAAAACCCTTCCTTACCAAGTACTTCATATTATACCCTTTGTTAAGTGTTGCATACATCAAGGTGTATCTTAAAGTATCTTGGTAGCAGAAAATAACTAAAATATGTAAGGTTATCAGAAAAGAAGAAACCTTGTTTAACTGAACAAGTGTTGCATAGCCAAAGTGTGTCTAAAAGTATCTTATTAACACAAGAAAAGAGAAAAAAGCATTGATGTTAACAAAAACTGGATTGTTCCACTGAAATAACAAATAAATAATTTCAAAAAGTGCATTTAAAAAGAAAATGTATTCAGATACAATATTTTGTTAGACTATTAAGTCCAAGATGGTTACATTTTTACCCTCTAAAACATTTGTATTATATTTTTGTTTTCCTAATAAAGACAGTCACCTGGATTAATTTTGTCTTCAGACCTTTTTATTTTTTACATTTTGTAACAATCTTTAAACATTTGTAGAGAACAAAACTGTGGTTAAAATGAGTGTCTTTATGACGTCTCTCGCACAGTTGGTATTTTTCACAAAATTCATTTTTAAACACATCATCTTGATACAGAGATAACACATTTTCGTAAGACAACCCTGACGCTCTTTTTACATAGGTATAATACACAAATGCTTTTCTTTTAGGGGTCCTTAGTTTTAAATGATCTGGTGAGGAGGGTGTGACTTGTTATGTTGATTGGGAGGCGGAGTCTTCTGCAAATGTGAGCGTCTTTTTCACCAGTATAATGTCGATCGATGTCTGACTCTGTTTAGAAAGTTCTTTAAGCTTTGTCCCGCTTGGATTATTGTAATGCACTATATATGGGGATAAGTGCATCCTCCCTTGCTCGCCTCCAGATGGTGCAAAATGCAGCAGCACGGCTCCTAACTGGCACACGCAAACACGAGCACATTTCCCCCATTTTATCTACACTCCACTGGCTGCCCGTTCATTTGAGGATTCATTTTAAAACTCTTTTATTTACTTTTAAAGCCCTGAATGGCCTGGCCCCGCCGTACCTCTCTGAGCTGTTACACAGCTACACGCCAACTGGCACTCTCAGGTCAGCTGATCAGTTGCTCCTAAGGGTGCCAAAACAAAGTCTAAGCGCAGAGGGGACCGTGCTTTCTCTGCTGCCGCCCCTAAACTGTGGAACGACCTGCCCTCGCTCATCAGACAGACTCCCACACTGACTGCTTTTAAATCCCGTCTTAAAACCCACCTCTTCTCCTTGGCACTCAGAAACAAGTAGATTGTTGCTTTTATTTGCTTTCAGTGGTCTATTGTTTTTATTATATGGCTGTTATTTATTTTTTAATTATTACGTTTATTCTGGTTTGTTCTGGTGTGTATCTTGTATTTATATTATGTTGTGTGAGCTTATCTCTCTGTACAGCACTTTGGTCTGAAGGTTTTTAAAGTGCTATATAAATAAAGTTGGATTGGATTGGATTGTAGCTTTTCCATCAATCATTTTCAGCCAAGCAGTCAGAGGCACCCGCAAGGATGTCTGAAAAACCCCGCATGTAGAGTTGAAATACTCCAAAACAAAATCATCAGAGGGGTCCTTCCCCAGCGTCACCATACGGCTTGCACGGTAATGCCATCGCCCCGATGGTCCTCTTTTAGTTTCCCAGACGGTGCTTGTCAGGACTCTTCTCACTTCTGGCAGCGGGGGAATAACTCCTTTTTCTTCCTCCACCTTGAGGGGTAGCGGTGAAAACTCTTCTTTGATCTCGCATGCTGTCTGCGTTTTCTTTGCTTTTTACTGCAAATATCTTATGTCACCATATGTGACGTATGATGCCCCAGTTGTAGAGCGTCCCGAATGGCCGTATTGAACCGAATGAACGCCAAGTTGTTGATTCCCCTGGAGACTCGGATGGAGTAGATGGAGGTTGATACATATCAATGTCAGCCATATCAATGTCAGCCATAGCGCTGTCGAGATCGGGTGTCCAGATTGTTGTAGAGGATGGGGGTCCTCCAGGCGTTTGCTCCAGGCTGCAACTCGCGGGGAGAGACTTGTTTTTTCTCAGATCCATTGTTAGTGTTCAACAAATGTCCTTGAGGGGTCCTTACTTTTAAATGATCTGGTGAGGACGGCGGGGGTTGTTATGTTGAGTGGGAGGCGGATTCATGCTGAGTGGGATGATGAGTGGGATGATGAGTGGGAGGAGGAGGAGGAGGAGGAGGAGGAGGAGGAGGAGGAGGAGGAGGAGGAGGAGGATTGATTGAGGAATGATTGACAGCATACCCTTTGACAGATCACCCCTTAAAAGAAAAAAGACCCCTCCCAAAGTCCCATAAGGACGAGTTTGATTCCTTCGGACACAATGAGTCCTTTATCCGAGTGATTAGCTATGCTTCTTTTGCCCCCCAGCTGTTTTACAGCTTTTCTTTTGTTTTTGAGCAGACCCACTGGAGCCGCATGGAGTGATTGGGGCAGGAACACATTTTAAGAAAACCTCTCTTTGTTGCCTACAACAAAATCTAATATTACACCCATACAGCTTCATATTGGGTTTCCTTATAGTGGTGTAAAGTAATTATAAAAAAGACAAAGATCATGGGGACAATAGGATATTTTATTATCTTCAGAGAGACTTTTCTTATAATAAAGTAATTACACATTAGTTCACAATCCATACAACTAAAAGAGAATATCCTTAAGTATCACTATTAGAAAACCTAAATAAGATATTTTTAAATTAACATGAATAACCTCTTTGCAAAAAGATACTTCCTTGTAGTTAACAGTTTCACAAAAACTTAAAAAGAAACATCCTTAGCAATCACATATCATTTAAAACAAACCCTGAATCAAGGGGCAACTCCAACGTGTGTGTGTGTGTGTGTGTGTGTGTGTGTGTGTGTGTGTGTGTGTGTGTGTGTGTGTGTGTGTGTGTGTGTGTGTGTGTGTGTGTGTGTGTGTGTGTGTGTGTGTGTGTGTGTGTGTGTGTGTGTGTGTGTGTGTGTGTGTGTGTGTGTGTGTGTGTGTGTGTGTGTGTGTGTGTGTGTGTGTGTGTGTGTGTGTGTGTGTTAATTGTTCTTAATGTGCACAGATCTTTCAGCTGTAGGCGTCTGAACCCTTCGCAGATGTTGCATTCGTTTTCTTGGCTGGCGCCCGGGCGGATGGCGGTAAGTCTGCCACACAGGCCTCTCGCTGGTTAAACCCTTATCGAGGCGTCTCTTGGCCATTTTTCTTTTTTTGAAAAAGGTGACTTGGTAAGGGGAATTGTCTATCTTTTTTAATTTAGTTTAAGCATATTTCTATCCTCTATGCTGTTGGTTTCATAGTTTCAGGAAGGGGTGGGGGAAGGGAGAGGCTGAGCGGGGGGAGGGTAGGCCCTGTCACACTAGCTTCAAAAGATATACAGAGATTAACATCAAAGGGCAAACATCAAAGGCGAATTACTCAACTCTGAGGGGCAGGGGTCAGACAGCATGACTTCAAAGAGACTATCTTAATCAATACATCAAAGAACTAAACAACAAAAGGCGCTACCCTGGGGGCTTTTCACACCTACCCTTTATAACACACATCAAAGAACTAAACAACAAAGGCACTACCCCAGGGGCTTTTTCACTCCTATCTGATTACAAGGCTAATTACTCAACTCTGAGGGCAGGGGTCAGACACATGACTTCAAAGAGACTGTCTTAATCAATACATCAAAGAACTAAACAACAAAGGCACTACCCAGGGGTTTTTCACACCTATCTGATTACAAGGCTAATTACTCAACTCTGAGGGCAGGGGTCAGACGACATGACTTCAAAGAGACTGTCTTAATGAATACATCAAAGAACTAAACAACAAAGGCACTACCCAGGGGGCTTTTCACACCACACCCTTTATAACACACATCAAAAGGATCTCGAACAATGGGAGGCGGGACTTCGCTCATTTGCATACTTGGGGGCGTGTCCACCTGTCACTTTTTATGCATACTAATGTAATTGAAACAGCATTGGTTATACTACTGTCCGTAATAAATAAGGGAAGAAACCTGTAAAATAACAGTGTTTCTCTGTAAAGGACATCAATTATATTTACTGTGAATTTACGTTTTTTTTTCACATTATTGTAATTAGGGTATTTCACTGTAATTTGGTGGTAATTGTTGGGAAGCACAGCTGCCAGACTTTTTACAGTGTGTTCACAAACAGAAATGATCACAAATCAAGTGAAGGCAGCAAGAGAGAGAACACAATCTTTCAGAAATGCATAGAAATTCAAGTCACCTATGAGCACAACATTCACCGTAGCTCATCTACATGTAGTCTCCTGTTAAGAACTGACATTTCAACCCTCTGTGTGCTTTCCATGCGGTTTAAGTCTCCAAATCTTAACACTGCCTACAATCAACATTTCAGAAATCCATAGAACTTCAACAAAATGACCTGTGACTGAAAACAGCTATCGATGTATGCAGGGCATGGTCCTGATCAGATTGTGTGATGTTTTGAAAGCTTTTGACCATGTAGAGGCGAGTTATACCGTTGATTCAAAAAGTTGTTACTTCCTGGTCCCAGCAGGGGGCGCTATGTAGATGAGTGACTTTGGTCATGCAGCTGTCTTCAGGGCGAGACTCTGATCAACCATGGGAGATCTGGTAATGTTACGAGTCTACACGGTCGAGTGACAGCGACTTCCTGTTTCTTGGCGTGAGATATTTATTCAGCGCCACTCCACGGCAAGATCATATCGATATCGCCGTAAACGAATTGATACGTTTTGTTTCGCCAAGTCCTCTGATGGTACTGGCTGAAAATGTCAATCGGATTAAAACTGTATGAGATAATAGTTTCTGCGCAAAAGTTGAAGATTAAAAAAAAGATGTCCGTCTTCCGAGAGTTTACGATATGCCTCGCGCTGACCTTTTTGTGCGTCCCGTCATGCTACATATCTCTACCGAGTTTCAGACTTGTAGGTGAAAGGACAACCAAACGCTGCTTGTTAGGGGGCGCTATAGAGCCATTTTGTGTGCGCCAATTATGAAACCCCGGATAGAAATATATTTACACCTGACCCGACAAGTGTCAACAATTCTCCGTCTGTTCAGCTTCATAAGGCCCTCAAAGAGGCAATTCATTTGGTCGAGAAAAAGAATACGAAAAAGAATTGTATTACTTTTTTCTTCAAATCTAAAAATTCTAAATCTTACATACATTATATACTCTAAGACTAATATTTAAAAATAACTTCTGTTTTCACAGTTTGCGAACGTGATGAGTGGTGAAATTATACTTTTAAAAAAAAGAAAAGATGTTATTTAATAACCTTGAATACACTCTAAGGCAGTATAAACCATATAAGGATGGACAGAACATTAGAAACACCTCTCGGTTAAACAGACTCCAATAACACAGCAGTTTAAAGCAAGGAAAATGTTCCATGTTTGTTTTGTCAAAGTTCCAGTTTATTTATAAAGCCCCTTTCAACACAAGTTGTGCAACAGAGTACTTTAAAAACATGAGAAACATTGAGAGCATTATGAAACAGTGTGGAGGGAAACTCATGGCGTTTTACCTGAAATAGCCCTTAACCAAGGCCATTCAGTTAAAAGTGAACAAGGCTGCCTCTTTCCATGGACTCTTGTCCCCAACATGTGCTGACGTGCAGGGGTTAAGTTGGCATGTGATATGTGGGGTGGAGGTCCGGGGTGGGTAGCATCATTAAACTTGAATTAGTTTCCATCTAAAATGATTTATACATACACAAAACGTGCTTTGTAATGGTCGGGCGTTTTAGAGTAGTTGAAAGTGTGTGTGTGGAAACCTCAGCTCAT
>NC_047526.1:34073279-34078279 GCF_902827115.2 Pseudochaenichthys georgianus | reverse complement strand
TATTAAAAATAATGATTACAAAAAAATGCAAAAAATAAATTTAAATATATATTAAATATATTTTAAGATCATGTTTAATCATCTGATTCGTCTCATTGCTGTTTTAGTCTGTGTTCTTCTCATTAGTGTCTACAGTGTGTGCCTGTTGAGCTGTTTAGAGCCATGTGGGGCAAAACCCGATCCTGCCCCTCCCTCTCCCTGTCTAAGTGAACGGTGACTGTAAAAACTACACTGCGCATGCTCAGAGTATTTTCCTATTTAATGTGTGTGGCAACAAAATAATGACCATGGGGGCATAGAGCTGCCATCCCCACCATACGCCATCTCACATCATTCAGAGCTGATTGGCTGTAAGTACGTGTGCCGCAAAATGTGTGGTGTGTGAAGAGGAGACGAGAGAGCTGCAGTGACACGTCCTAAAACCAGGAAGGAAGCTGCGCATGGCTTCCCTCCACAAAAAAGCAACAACATTTCTCAATAGGATTTTAGAAAATAGCTCAAAATAAGATCTGTGGATAATATCCACATGTCTACCCTACTTTTATAATTTTCGAATCATAAATCTATCGATTAGATAAGATTTATGATAGACTTTTTAAACTACAGGAAGATAAGGAGGACTTTTAATAAGTAATAGAGATGTTTGTCCAGAAGGATAGGTAAATGGACTTAATCTTCAAGTCAAGGTAAGACTGCAATTTTATTGAAAATGGGATCTTACTAAGAGAGAACAATTAAATATTTAAATGATAACATTACATTTTTTGGGTATCCTTCTGTTGAACTGTCTGTTTAAAATTAATTGAAGCATCAGACTAAAAAAGCTTTTGAAAATAATATTATATTTTGATTTAGGTCAAAATATAATATTTGTAAACCTGAAGAGTCCGAGCCTCAGCAGCCATGAACCTCACTGCAGAAGCTTCTAGACATCTGAGTTATTTGTGCCCCACCACTTTTGTACATATAAAAACGCCACTGTGTATATCACACAGCTGGAGGTATCCCTTCCTATATCTTTAATAATGAATGATCTGGGCTGTCCTTAGGCTAATGACTGATTGACAAAGAGAACATTACCCAAAGGGACCGTGCTGTAGTTCCTTCATAGCCTAATGTTACTGCCTTCAGGGACCAACACAGAGATACTTCATCCCTGTGTTAGTGGCATTATAATATTCTGATTATACACTTGTTGTGTTTCTGCAGGAGACTCCATGAGTCATCATAACGGACAGAAGTTCTCCACCTTCGACAAAGACCAGGACTCTTCGAATACTAACTGTGCCAGAACCTACCTGGGGGGGTTCTGGTACAACGATTGTCACCACGCAAATCCGAACGGGGTATATATTTGGGGGGCTGATCGCACTATTTTTGCTATAGGAGTGAACTGGTACACTTGGAAGGGTCACAACTACTCCCTGAAATCCATCAGCATGAAGGTCCGTCCTGTGCAGTAGTTCTGCAGGACAGCAACGTGTCCTCAGCTGGTATCGATCACATGTAATCACTCATCACTTTAAGATGGAAACAGATCCACGCAGTGGGATAATGTCTACGTTTTAAAGTCAAACTGAATCACTATTTGCTTCACGCTGACAATAAATGAAAACAATGAAGCTGATGTGATGTCTTCACTTTGTCTCCTGGGTCCTTCTGTCTGGGTCCTCACACTTTCAACACGTTTTTCACAGAAATTCACTGTATTATTTCACAGACCTTTCTTGTTTTTCTATATGAAATGTAATTACCATAAAAATACAGTAAATTACTTTTATTAAGAATAAATAAAGGTTTTATTCTGTATATTGGTTTAATGAGAAATGTTTAAAGGATAATTCCATTGTTTAATTGTCTTTAATGTTAAATGACATTGAATTATATGTAAAAACACATCAAATACACATAATTTTACTGCATGTAAATCGTATTATAAAACATCTCTTAAATGTTAAATAAATGTATACATTTTCACAACATTTTTTATATATTGCAGAAATACCTAAAAGTTATTTAGTTTAAATAAAGTAGTTTTCATAAAGTATACTTAAGCAATAGCTCACGCCAGGCCGTGTCTATGCTCAGTATATCACAGCTACGGGGCGTGGACAACCCCCTCTCTCTTCTTCACCAAGAGGCATTGAGCCGCACTGTTGTAGTCAGCCATCTAATATATTTACTAAAGCATATTAACAAGTTGGGCTGTTAAGTATGAGTACACAGCACAACTATGTCATGCTCTCCACTGTCTAAAGCTTTATTTGTGTTCTCACACGGAAGATACTGTGGTGTGATGCCTCGGTTAAGGGCAGCAGCCAGCGGGGGACCCTGCTGACTACAAGGCCATCTGCATTATCTCTGCCGAATTACCCACTTCAAGGAGGATGGCATCTCCCTTAAATCTGATGTACACACTAGTGCTGTCAAATAAATAGTCGAACTTCGACTAGCCATTAACTTTGGGGGGAAAAAGTTGGGGTACGCAGAATCTTATCTGGGAAAAACTGAAAATGTTTAGTTCTACCTTAACGCCCTCCTGTTGTCTTTGCGGTTAAATCTGACCGATTTACAATTTCTCGCTCTAAAATATGTAGCTAATTTAAACTTTTTGTCATAAGGATCCTTGACTTTGTTCATACATGGCATCTGAACACTCAAAACAAAACTTTGAGATTTAAAAATAAAATAGTGTTTTATTGACCTGTGCACCCCCGTCTTCCCGGTCACGCCTCAGGTGCACGGGGACAACAAACTCCACGCAGAAAGGCCCCAGCGAGATAGCCCACCTGGGCACGGGGCACCTGACCCACCGTACCACACATGTCTTCCTTCTGTTGGTGATTCAACATTTTCTGACGGGGCATTTTATTTCTAAACATTTAACAACTAGCACTCTCAAAGCTGACTGTAATCTGTTCACATTTCTCAAATGTGTAATAGTGGCAAATATCGGTACAGACTATTTAAATTAAGTTTGTTGAAAGCAATGGTCATCCTGCTTCTAAGGACTTTCCAGTGAGTCATAGTGTCCTTTCTGTGTGTTGTTCCACCCCAAGGATCAAGCTGATTACTGCCAACTTGTCATTGAACTTTAGTGGTGTGGTATGTTTTGACACACACACACACACACACACACACACACACACACACACACACACACACACACACACACACACACACACACACACACACACACACACACACACACACACACACACACACACACACACACACACACACACACACACACACACACACACACACACACACACACACACACACACACACACACACACACACACACACACACACACACACACACACACACACACAGTAGTTTACATATTCAAAGTTGTGTTTCATTTAAGGTGCGAGCTAAAGTTTGAAATGATGGAATCTGTTTGAGCTGTTTACAGCACTTGCTTCCAAAATAAAACTGTTATTTTACAACCTTGAGCAAGTGTTAGCACTTTATTGAAGCCGTTTGGTCTTCTGTGAAATAACAGGGTCTCTCTGCTGAGTTTTTAGTGCGTTAATATATTGAAGGCGTTTGAAATGAATAATTTAGGAAAATGCTTAACTCTAAATGATGTCCGTAATAAATAAGGGAAGAAACCTGTGAAATAACAGTGTTTCTCTGTAAAGGAAATACATTATATTTACTGTGAATTTACGTTTTTTTCACATTATTGTAATTAGGGTATTTCACTGTAATTTGGTGGTAATTGTTTGGAAGCACAGCTGCCAGACTTTTTACAGTGTGTTCACAAACAGAAATGATCACAAATCAAGTGAATGCAGCAAGAGAGAGAACACAATCTTTCAGAAATGCATAGAAATTCAAGTCACCTATGAGCACAACATTCACCGTAGCTCATCTACATGTAGTCTCCTGTTAAGAACTGACATTTCAACCCTCTGTGTGCTTTCCATGCGGTTTAAGTCTCCAAATCTTAACACTGCCTACAATCAACATTTCAGAAATCCATAGAACTTCAACAAAATGACCTGTGACTGAAAACAGCTATCGATGTATGCAGGGCATGGTCCTGATCAGATTGTGTGATGTTTTGAAAGCTTTTGACCATGTAGAGGCGAGTTATACCGTTGATTCAAAAAGTTGTTACTTCCTGGTCCCAGCAGGGGGCGCTATGTAGATGAGTGACTTTGGTCATGCAGCTGTCTTCAGGGCGAGACTCTGATCAACCATGGGAGATCTGGTAATGTTACGAGTCTACACGGTCGAGTGACAGCGACTTCCTGTTTCTTGGCGTGAGATATTTATTCAGCGCCACTCCACGGCAAGATCATATCGATATCGCCGAAAACTAATAGGTACGTTTTGTTTTTCGCCAAGTCCTCTGATGGTACTGGCTGAAAATGGAGTCAATCGGATTAAAACTGTATGAGTTAATAGTTTCTGCGCAAAAGTTGAAGATTCAAAAAAAGATGTCCGTCTTCCGAGAGTTTACGATATGCCTCGCGCTGACCTTTTTGTGCGTCCCGTCATGCTACATATCTCTACCGAGTTTCAGACTTGTAGATGAAAGGACAACCAAACGCTGCTTGTTAGGGGGCGCTATAGAGCCATTTTGTGTTCGCCAATTATGAAACCCCGGATAGAAATATATTTACACCTGACCCGACAAGTGTCAACAATTCTCCGTCTGTTCAGCTTCATAAGGCCCTCAAAGAGGCAATTCATTTGGTCGAGAAAAAGAATACGAAAAAGAATTGTATTACTTTTTTCTTCAAATCTAAAAATTCTAAATCTTACATACATTATATACTCTAAGACTAATATTTAAAAATAACTTCTGTTTTCACAGTTTGCGAACGTGATGAGTGGTGAAATTATACTTTTAAAAAAAAGAAAAGATGTTATTTAATAACCTTGAATACATGGCATGTGATATGTGGGGTGGAGGTTCGGGGTGGGTAGCATCATTAAACTTGAATTAGTTTCCATCTAAAATGATTTATACATACACAAAACG